>NC_133503.1:118867500-119097500 GCF_049354715.1 Callithrix jacchus | reverse complement strand
TTATATTTCAAATACAAATGAACATATTGTAGGATCTTTTCTTGAGTTTCAGAAGGAGAATTATCTGTAGATCTGTTATGTGGAAAAATTGAACATATCAATAAAATTCCTTAGTTTTGAGTGCAAATTATAGCTTTAAAGAAAGGAGTCTGGCAAAGGTAGTTGGGGCTTGGAAGGGCGGTGGGAATGCTTAGTGGGTACAAAAAAATTAGAAAGAATGAATGAGGCCTACTATTTGATAGCACAATAGCAACACTTTAGTCAATAATAACTTAATCGTATATTTTAAAATAACTTGAAGAGTGTACTTGGATTGTTTGTGATAAATGTTTAAGACAAATTTGGCTAAATTTAAATGTACTTATATTGATAACCTTTTCTATTGGTTAGAAATAAGCACATTCTCCATGATATGCTTATTTCGCATTGCATGCCTGTATCAAAACATCTTGTGTACCTCGTAAATATATGCACCTACTATGTACCCATAAAAATTTTAGAAAACAATAAAATTTAAAAGTTTCCATTAGCAAAATAATATTAATCATAATTTTAAAAAGGAAAAGAAAATTTGTATTTCTTTCTGAGTTTTTCAGATACTGAGTTATTTCTAGAAATAAAATGACTTGGTGCTATGTGTTTATTAGTGCTAGTTCTAGGTTCCTAAAGAGAACTTTGCATGTTATACTAAGGATGTGATGAAATTGGAGACCCTGATTTTAGGGCTGTTGACAGCTGAGACAGTATTGCCTTGCACCAGCTAATTATTATTTTCAGGGGGAGTCGCTATTAGGAGAAAAGTTCATGTTTCTGTTCTTACCTTCTTTTCAGAAAACACTAAGAAGGTTCATTTTCGAAGACATGCTTGCTACACTGAGACTTGTTTAAGAGTGAAGCAAAGAACACTTGCAAACAGAATATTCAAATATGAAAATTCTTGATGAAACTTGATTCATAAAAACTCGAGCTTCAAAACATAATGTTTTACGAATGATGATCTCTGATCATGTTAATCTTGATGTAAAACTTGCTATTTAAATTAGAAAAGTATAATTTATACTGTAGCTCATTATATTACTTATAAAATATAAATTAAATTTTTCTACATAAATCACATTGCTGACAAATTGTGTATATTTTTGCTATCTGAGATTAATTAAGCATATTATTTTCCAAAGTTCTTCAGGTTTGACTGTCACACGGTAGTTTTGGTAAAATCACACATAAGGTAATCCTTTAAGTGAGAGCTACTAATTGTTGGCCATTTCGTAAGTTTCTTAGTTTGTGTGTCAATTTGACATAGACTGTACAGGAGTATATGTTTGAGATATTTGAGCCATTCAACTTATTACTATTTTAATTAGTCTTTACTCTGGCATTTCTGTAATATATCTTAAAAATACAATTTAAAAATCTGGAACACAAGAAAAAAGTCAATTAGATCACTTTTTTAAAAAAGCTAATGCCAAGTTACTTTTCTCTGAAAATATATGTCTTCAATATTGTAGAGTTGTTTACTCATATCTGAATCTGATTTAAAAACTATGCGATTATTCTAATGAAAGTTTGATGTGGGTTTGTTTAATGACATCCTTAAACTATATAGAATGTGTAGCTTTCATTACTGTCAGTTATTTTTAATTTAATTCAAATAGAAGCAACTTTGATTTCAAATTTCATATTATTATTCCTTTTCTAAAGTCTTGTGAAAATTACAAACAACACATTCTTAATGGAAGTTTTACTGAGCATCTACATTATAACCTTTACAAAGGATGATGTAAAAAGGCTTAGAATTTGATAAGACAAGGTAGACATTTATGTTCAAAGGGTTCAGATTCTAATTCGATTAGAGTGAATTGTGGTGACTGATAATTCTGCCTATAGATTACAGACTTGTGCTCATGAGAGGCTACTGTCACACTGGGTTGCACCTAACTGTCTTTTCAAGTTTCCTGTAAACAGCAGTGTGAATTTGTGATGTTCATTCTGTACCACCTGAGTATATGGGGTGGTCGTATACTCAGTCCATAACTGCTCCTTGAAACATGAGGTAGAATAGATTTCCCTTTTAATATTATAAAGATTAAAGTGCTTTTTAAGAAGGAGGATCTAAAATTTGAAACAAGGCATGTAAGTAAAAGCTGCCCAAGGCCGCTTTAAATTATGTGATTCACACTTACACCAGATGCTGCTAGAGAAATTCCTTGGTTTCTCATTAACATGGAGCAGTCCCCTTAGACTTCACACATAGTGGCCACTCACAAGCACATTCACATTCATGCAAATGTTAGGAATGATCAACTGCATGCTTCCAACTGTACGAGTTCCAACAGAAGAGATTTGAGAAAATTCATTTTAAGGAGATGAGCTGCCATTAAAAATTTGTCATTACTTTCCTCAATCTACGTGGCTAAAGCCTCAATATACTTGGAATGAATAGCCTTAATGAACTTGGGTACTTGTTTTGTGATGTTATTTCTGAGTCTATTCAAAATCCATTTAGAAAAGCATTGCTCAGATATAGGTAAAATTCAGAATTTTCAGGTGAAACTATAATGTTAAAATGTTAATTTCTGTTGATAACTACTTTAGTACAAGGCATACTTAGATTTATAGAACCATAGCTTCAATCTTCACATGAAAATTTATATTCATATTTTAAGCTTCTATTTTTTATTTTTCAATCATAAATTACTCTCTGTGCATTATTTTATAAATTGATCTTCAGTTTTCCTTTTATTTACTTGTCTATTCATAGTCATTTACTGGGTTTACACATGGTCATTTTTTGAGTCCCATGAGTAGGCAGTTTTGATAGAACCTAATTCTTCAATTGCAGTTCGAAGTTAGAAAACATTTGGCTGACTAGTGTTAAGTCCAGAATGTTTTTGTCTAGAGACTATAAAGCTCTTTAGTAAACAAAAAACCATAAAACAAACTGGACACTGAATACATATATCATAAATATGCATATTTCTATACTAAAAATATTCTTTCTTCCATTTAACCAAAATCGATAATGTAATGCAGCTCAACTCTTTACATTAGTTTGAATTTCTATCCTGTATCTATTTACCTGTCTGTAATGTATGTGTTTATAACGCACTTGCTTTTTTTCCGCCTCTATGGAAGAAACACTTTTGTATCAGTTAATAGATAAAATAAATTTTACTTTTTTACCGTAAATATGATAAACGCATAGCTTTTTGTTAATGAAAGTTTAACATTCCATAATGTAGGAGTGACTGTGCTCTATTAAAGTTATTTTGCTTTGAAAGAGAAGGTACTCACTGTGAGGGTAAGGATATCATGCAATTTCTTTTCTTATGGTCCTTATAACAGGTAGTGAATCTTTGATGGAAATGCGTAATACGTTCTGCCTTGCAATGCATACAATTTATAAAAAGTCTAACAGGATAATAAGAAGTTATCCAAAAGGAACTTTTGAAAAGGGAAATTTTAAAATTACAAAATTTAAAGTTGAAAGGTGTATTTGCATCTGGCCTAATTCTCAAGTTGAAGTTTTTCTTTTTAAGAAATATTTATAAAAATAAAATATTTTAAATCATAGTATCATCATAATCTAAGAAATACTTAAATATACACATCACTGTGTAAGGGATAAATGGTTCCTCTTGCAGATTTCTTTTTCTTTTTTCATCTGAAGAAATGATATTGAAATGGATAAGACTTATGAAAGAACATACTGACAGACATAATGAAAGACGCTTCCTAAAAACATATTTCACATATATATTAGCATTAAAGTCAAGTGGGTTATGTTGGAAGGAGAATAGTATTCACTGTTAATATATGAAACTTCAGGAAAATTTGGATTAATGCCTCTTAAATAGTCAAGATTTCTTGGAGGACTAGTGTTTCAGGAAAAAAGGAAAGATTCCTAGAAACAGGGGAAAAAAACAGATTTCTAGATAT
Source organism: Callithrix jacchus (assembly GCF_049354715.1). NCBI lineage: Eukaryota > Metazoa > Chordata > Mammalia > Primates > Cebidae > Callithrix > Callithrix jacchus. Next base: position 119,093,561 of record NC_133503.1, on the reverse strand, counting down.
TAGGGAGTTGATAAATAGAATGTAGTGGAGCTTTGCCCAAATAAATTCTTTCTTAGTAATTCAATTGTAAGAAAGATGAATTGCAGTTAATTTATTGTATCAAAAAATTTGAATGTATATGTTATTTTCTTAGAATTACAGTGACAGGAAGGACAATCTGTCAAAAGATATTTTTTTATCAAAAGATATATTTTAAAAATGATAAATTTGCAAAAAGATTTCATGACTTCTGCAAAAATATTTGGGAAATTCTCACTTTTCTCTCATGTCAATGAATCAATTGTTGAATTGAATTGCTGAATCAAGAGACTCATCTCTATACTTAAAACATTTCAAATGGAAAGAATATTACTGAAGTTTAACTTAAAGAAATCATCCTGTACTAAGCAAATAATTCTTCCTGATATCTTCCTAACATCGTTCAAATGTACTTTTGAAAATTATACTCTTCCTGGAACTATTAAAATAATCAACTAATTCTGATTCTAGTTACAGCTGTCACTTAATCTATTCCTGATAAATTGTCACACTTGTAACTTTGTTCTTTTTCTCAGTTTAAAATTGTACAATGTTAGTGAAATGTTTAGACAAGTAACCTTATGAAGTGTAGGTTAAAATAAATGTAACATTATATAATTTTGTGTTGTCTCTGCAAATACTTTAAAAATAAAAGAGAATAAAATTACTCATTTGACATTTCAAAGCACTGAAATAAGCCTTGATCATACCTATAGTTATCATGAACTCCCACGATCTACCTAGGAAAAAAATCTTTACCTAATAGTTGGAATTCATCATTAACAGTTAAACAGCTTTAGTTTTTTTTTTTTTTTTTTTTTGAAGCACTTTTTTCTCTTACATTCTTCTTTCGGTTGAAACATAATTTTATGATTCACAAAATTCATACACAGATCTACCAAGTTTAGAATATACGTTAGATAAGATATCCTAAAGCTGGGAGAACTGTTGTGTATACAAATGCTATATAATCACATACATGGAAAAGCCTTTATTTTCCCAAATATTTAAAACATTTGTGTAACTGGCACATATGAATTAAAAATTAGAATTTGGGTCTAAATTTTTTGGTCTTCATACAGTTGATTTTTCCTACATGTACACAGATCATATTTGGTTTTTCTTTGGGGGTCATTTTGATTATAGTAGCAATATCTTATATATACATAATAATATTTCATATAAAAATATTCAGGGTCTTCTTCCTTCTGAATTGCAGCAAGCAATTAAGAGATTTCTGAATATAATATATAATATGCCTTAAAAGCCTTAATACTGGCCTCTTCTTTGAGGTAGGTGTTTATTAATGCAATTTCACCTAGTGACAGTTGCATGTCTGTAGTGTCTGTATACCAGCATTAGCACTCTGCAGCTGTATCGTGTGATTTGCATTCAGAGAGAATTGGTCTCTGAGTGTCAGAGAGAATGTATTGAAAAGTGCCCCCCCATATGCTTCTTAGTAGTGATAATAAAACAAGGACAGTAATTAAATGTAGTCAAAGAGTTAAAGCTAGAAATCAAATATGTTTTAGTTTTCCTGCGATATGATACAATCACTATTGCTGCTTAAAAATAATTTAAATTGTTTCTTCATTTGATTTATTATTCTCTGTATAGAGGGATTCCTTTGTATATTTTTGAAAATTTGAAGAGAAAGGTGGAATAGAAACATCTGGATCACAACACAGAATTTTAGGGATGATAAGTGATTCTGTCTGAGCATCTCAGGAAAGAATAATTAGCAAAGTCGGCAAGTCTCATCCTACTGTTACTCCTGGTCAAAGGGATAAGCTGTAGGAGAGTCACAAATTTGATAGGTACAAACACCCATTCAGAAATCACCCCTCTGTTGCTACTTCCTAGGTTCCTCATACTTTCACAGAGCAGCACTTCTTCATTTGAAATATAGTATAACACAAACATCTCATTAGGTCCCATTATTCCTGATGTATTCAGTTCTTCTGCATCACCAAATTGAACTGGTTGTCATTTTCAATGTGTGAAAGTTAAACTGCCTCAGTAGAAAAGACACACAACCCTGAAGTGAGTAGCAGGAAAGACTAAAAAAATACAGCCAAAATATTTTTCAGAAAATGAAATTATTATGGAATGATATATGAGTAATAATGACATGGAATAATGGTACTTTAGGAGTAAAATATGAATTGAGCCTAGTTAGATAGAGACCTTTAGCAAGCTTATTTGGGATTTCAATATGACATTCCTGGATGGGGATGATTTTTTTTCTGAGGTTGATCTTGATTATGAATCCATATAATTTGATGAGATTTATTATAAATATTGAATATTTTTATTTTGATGTATTTAATCAGTATTTAAAGTTATTGATTTGTGGGTAATTTTGCTAATGGAAGATTTCATAAATTAATACAATATGCCCAACACTAGGAGACACTATTATAATTTAAGAATACAGTACCATTTATTTTAATATTTTACTTCTGAAAATAAGTGTTTTGTTATACTTTTCTAAAATTGTTTGGAGAAAAGGGTAATATTTTTCAATTTGTAGTTTCATGGAGTAGAATTTTTAAATTATTTCTGTTTTATCTGGTTACATACATTATGATTTATATATTATCCCTCAATCTTACTTTCTTATAATAATTGTGCAAAAATCCAAATTGGGTTAAAGACAGAAATTCCAAATTTTCTGGTATGCTCTGACATTAAAATATCTGACCAAATTCCCATTCACTATGCAATAAATCCATTCTGCCTTAAAGTATATTCTGAATGTAAAAATGAAAATAGACACGTATATGCAGTCTGAGCTAGAAAAAGGTGCTGATACTGTAATTAATATTGTACCATAATATCTTTTTAATCTATCATGCTGCCTTTTGCCCTTTATGTTATGTCAGAAAGGAGTGTAATGAATGAGTGTGTCTGTGAGTATCAGCTTGAATTTGGTGAAAACCGAGGCAACATGACATTTAATGTGATTAAGCCAGATATAGATTCAAGTTTATTAGCTTTCACACAATCGAATGTAAAACTAACGATGATAAAACTTCAAATATTTTTTAAAGGATGATCTCCCGAATTTATTTTACAGCTCAATTTGTATAAAGGCATTTTATTATATTTAAGAATTAACAGGATTCCCTGACTTGGTAATGTTTCCTAGAAAGGTAATACAACAGTAAAACATCCAGTAAATATCCAGCATTTTAGGTGAAGAATGAAGGATTTATCACTAAGTCAGAAAAGAATTGGCGTAAATCTGACTTGAAGCAGCTGTTTAGAGGGTAAGAGTGCCTTTTCAAGTTCTGAGAATAATTTTTCTTCCTTTTTTGTATCAGAAGGGGGCAGTAGTGGTCCACTTTTAATAACAGCTAGCATTTCTTTTGTTATATGATATTTGATAATAAATAAATATCATTTTCTATTTAATGTTGAGGCATTTGTACAAAAAATTAAGATTGAAAGTATCTATTGTTAGGTTAAAAGTTAAATAATTAAAAGTTTGTGTGCAAATATAATTTTACGCCTCTTTTCTTTTCATCTAAGGATGTGGCTCAAAATTAAGAAGTCCTGCTGTAGCTAAACTAGAGCACCAGTTCTTATTGCTTAATGTTCATGCTAATAATGACGGTTATAGAACAGATTAATTCTCTCTCTCTCTCTCTCTCTCTCTCTCTCTCTCTCTCTCTCTCTCACACACACACACACACACACACACAATTTCAGTGAACTATAGTTTAGTCTCTCACCACTCACCAAGCTGGAGTTAGCACCCATGATAAAAGTGCTTTACTATTTATATAGCTTGTCGTATTAGTATTTATTTCCAATATTAATTGTGGCTTAAAATAAATTAATATAAGACATTATCTTATAATTTCCAGGTTGGTTAAGCGAATGGTGCATATGCACACTTAATGGGATGATTACAATTTATATCTCTCCAGATCTCCATTAAAAGATAAGCTGCAAATACAGTGGCTATTCTGCTCATTGGCTGACATCTCTCTATATCCAGATCATCTGCTTAGAACAAATGTGGCTGGACAATGTGATATTCTAATTCCACAGATTGAGTAATTCAAGAATTTCAGAGATGCAACAAGGACGGAATTACTGTCCTCATTCTAGCTTTAGAAGGCAGGCATGCAAGTACCTAGAGAAAGAGAACAGATGAAAGCTGGCAGCCTCTTCATTTACAGACAGTACAATTTTCTGAATTTAGCAAGACTCTTCCTTTCCCCCAAGAACGCTCTATGTAAGTGCTAAGATGTTGAGACATGCATTATGTTTTACATTTTCGTTAAGTTTTGCAGAAAATCATATGGCTAAGTAGTACTTGTATTATAATGTAAAAAGGTGTGAGGAAAAACCCTCCAAAAATGAAATCCACTTGTCAGTTTGAATTTGACATGTTTTATTACATAGTAAAACCTGTCAGCTAAAATTTTAGAGATTTACACCTAAGTTGTGACTGAAAACAGGTAAATGTCCTTTCAAAACAGGTATTTTGAATATATAAATGAAAATTTTGGTAGTTGTGTGCATGTAGAGCTGCTTGTAAAGTGAATTTAAAATTTTTAAGAAATGTTTCTGGCATTTTAAAATTGCTAAGAATAACTTATGAGAATAAGAACTTAGGAAACCTGCTTTTTAACAAAAGTCTACAGTATTATATTTGAATTTTGCCGAGACAGTCAACTCACAATGTCATTAGTACATATTAAAGAGCATACCTTTCCTAGATTTTATAATGCAATTTAAAATACTTATTTAATGATGAAAAAATTTAAGAATGCATTTATATCTGATTGATGTTAATGATAAATAAAACATTATCCCCAACAGTTAAAATGTTTTATAGATATTAAAAGTAATTAACACAGAATTTTTTTTTTCATTAGAATATTAGTTTTTCCTTTAAAGCTGAAGGTATTGTGCTGAGTTTCTGGAACTCTGCAGCTCAGTCTGGAATTATATTTTTCTAGAAAATAAATGTGGTTAGGAGAGAATTTTCTTACTATATTAGGATCTCCCAAATTTTCTTTGATCTGTAATTTTAAAAGGTTGTCATTACTTGGCTCTCTCTTGTATTCTGAATGTGTGTGTGAGAAAGAGATAGATAAAGATAAAGAGACAGAGACAGGGGAAAGAGGGAAAAGGACAAGAAAGAAGGAAGGATAAAAGCAAGAAAAGAGAGAAGCAAAAAATAGGCAAAAAAAAGGATAAGAGGAAGGAAAGAAAAAAGTGGGAATGTCAGAAGGAAGAAGAGAATAAAAGAGGAGAAAAATAATGCCTTGGAGGGGTCTATACATCTTGATGGATTGACATTGCTAGTTTTCTGGTACTAGCTTAGGAACAGTGTGATCCTGGCAGCAGCTTTAAGATAGCACATCTCAACTTTCAGAACAACATGATTTAAAGAAACTGTGTGACTCAGAGGATAGTTTTGGCATTGAGTTTGTGAGAAAAGGAGGCTTTGCTTTTGTATTGCTCTTCAAATATAAGAGAAAATTCTGCTTCTGCCAACATAGATAAAAAAGCTATCCAATTATTACAACGCCAGCTTTCTCTTTACAAATATCAAGTGTAATTAAAGCAAAGAGCTAAATATTATAGAGAAAATAAGATGGAAAATGTTGGCTGTTGGAAATTGGCTTGGTATGGGCTTTGTGGATGGATGGCATTTACTAAATTGTACCAACCCTGCTTTAGGTTTTTAGACAGCATTAAAGGATGAATTGTTGATTTGCCTGTTCTTCAACATGTATCACCTGCTTGAATATTTTTCCCACCTGATAATTTTTCATCAGCCTCTTCTACAGCCAGGCATATTTTGGCTGTGAATAGTCATAGACTAAAAGCTTTCTGTCTTATGTTGTGTGTGTGTGTGTGTGTGTACTCATTTCTTATAGGACTATTCTATACTTGTCTGACCTTTGCCTGAAGGACTGTGGCTAGTGTGTGTGTATGTGTGTGTGCGTGTGCATGCATGCGTGTGTGTGTTTTACTGACATTTTGCTATTACTTAAATTTCTCTGTTTCCCTTTAATGCCTACCTAAATATTTTCTCATCTTACCCTTAAGCAAAATGTCAAATTCTTGGCAGACAAAACATTAGATTTTCTTGAATAAAAGGAAGGCAATATCCATTTCAGCACTTTCTGTCTATTTGACTAGCACTGTGCATCTTTTAGGCCCTCTGTAAATACTGAGCACCCACCTGAAATATTACATGTTAGCCAACAGCAGCAGAGACTCTGTGTGCATGTGTGTGTGTGTGTGTGTGTGTGTGTGTGCACGTGCACGCACTGATTAGCGGCTGTGACCTTTTCTTTTCTTATACATTCCCACATGGTGTCTCCACTTTTTTATACTTCTAAGTACCTAATAAGAAAGTGGAATTAGAGAGGAATTTGAAGACACTACACTGTTGGCTTGAGGATAGAGGAAGGGACCCCAGCTAGGGGATGAGGAGGCCTCTAGAAGCTGGACAAGGCCTAGAAACAGGTTCTTCTCAGAGTCTCTGAGGGAATGCAACCTTGTGGACCCAGTTTAGATTCTGACCTCCAGAACAGTCATCTGTTTGTATTACTTTAAGCCATTAAGTTTGCTGTAATTTGTTAGAACAGTCATAGGAAACAGCCCTCTCTGACCTCTGCTTCTGTGCTTACATTTCTCTCTGACTCTGGCACTCCCGCCTCCCGCCTTCATGTCTACATGGCTCCCCTGACTCCCAGGTCATCCAGGATCATTCTCTATCTCAAGATCCTTAACTCAATCCCATCTTCAAGGTCCCTTTTGCCATATAAGGTACAATGTTCACAGGTTCCAGGGACTAGGATATGAATGTTTTGGGGACATTGTTCTGCCTACCACAGACACCTCCCAGGTTGTAAAACACATCAGCAGTGAATTCTCAAGCTTGGCTCTAGGAGCAGCCCTAGAGCAAGAGTAGGTGGCTATTGGTCTGAGGGACCCAGGCCTGCCTGTGGTTTCTGCAGAGCTGTGTAGCTCAGCAGGTTTCCATGCTTGGAAGGGAGTTTGACCACCTGCTCTATGAGACATGGTGCTCCAGATCACTGTGCAGGTTTCTTAGCTGTCTGCAGGAACCAACTAATGGATAGAGTTTTCTCTGGACAAAATTTTAAATCCCATATTTTCGGAAATCTTTGGGGTTTGTTTTGCTGTCACTTCTTTTTGGTAAATGACAGAAAGAATGGTTTGTACTTAATAAACAGGAACTAAAGATATTAAAAAAGAGCTGTGGTAGGTGTGATACGATCCCTATTCTTGCAAGGCATTTGTATATCCATCCATACCCTGATTTATTCCGGCATGGGGAGATGCTTAGAATACTGTACAGTGAATGTCAATGATATATGGCAATGGACTTATTTGAGAATATGTGACTTTCTTCTTCGCATTTTTCTTTTTAACTGTGTTTTAGAACAAGCATTGTTTTTATTTTTATAGAAACAATAAAATTATTAGTTAAAAAAGAAAACAGAGTGAGGCAATCCTGAAAATTGTATAAAACTACATATAAGTACTGAAATGAAGACTTCCTGAAAGACATAGATTGAATTAAAAAGAAGAAACGTCATGGACAGTATGTGTAGTACAGTAGTACACTTACCTAAGGAGGACACATTCCAAGGTGCCAGTGGGTACTTAAAACTGTGGACGGTACCAACCTCATATATATTATGTTTTACGATCTGAAAACTGAGACCATCACATATGCAGTCTGTCAGTGACTGAAATGTTGTTAGGAGTGCATGACTCTACTTCCTCTTCCCCTATTTTTTATTACTCGGTAGTCATAAAATCAAATAATTCATGAATGATTCAACTAGATGTTATTTTACATTTATAGGAATTATGTTGTTTTATCAGACAAAAAGGAATTGAGAATAAAATAGTAATAATCATTTATTAGAAAAACATGCTATTTTGCAGGTTTTAAGTAAATATAATAAATATGAACTTAATTTTTCAAGGTAATTTTATATGAATGTATATAACTAGAATTAAATATTTGCCTGTATCTGAATATTAATACATAAGTCATAATATTCCTGTAGTAAATGCTCAAGACATTATTTCCATTAGATGGGAATAAAAAGCTGAATATGATTATTTTTAAAATGTAAAAATACTAGGGGGAAACCAGGTAGTAAGAACATAGAATTGTATTGATAGAGCTTACAGAGGTAGCAAGAGATGGTTTATTTACAATTTGGTGGATAAGAACAAAATGAGGTTTTGGAAAATTATCTTGGCCAACAATTTCTTGTTCATATGCTTTAAAATCTATTGTGTAAATCTAGCCATATTTGATTTCTCGAAGGTGTCTTTAAAATTCACTTATGCTAAATGCTTCTATTATTGTACCTTCTTCTATTTGCCCTCGTAACTTCCCATGCCCTTCAACAAGCATCCACAAAATAAACCCCCAAAAGACAGGCAATATCCCTTGCCTGGACTCATTTTCACATAGGAAATCATAACCAACTCATTGTTTTCTGTTTCAGAATTTCTTACAAAGATACATTCATTGTGTAAATTGTGGCTTCATGATTTTGAACCTAAGACAAAAAGCAACTTTCAATTCCTGATTATAGCTTCTCAAAATACACAGTATAATTAATGTTGAAAGAGCAATTATATTCTAAGTCCTTGTTTCACACCCATTCAAACTTTCTCTTGCCTTTAACTTTTGGAATTTTAGTCACATTTTCAGAACAAAGGTGAATATTGGGGGAAACAGTGATAAATAAAGGGCAGATATGTCATAATTATTTTAATGTATATGAGACTGTTTCAGTCATATTATATTTATTTTCAACATATACAAATTCTCAGTTTCACTGCTAACTTCTCAAGCACTCTGTTTATCTAAAAAGTTTTCCTTCACCCAAACCTCCCCTCTCCGTATTGGTGTATACAGGTTATTTCCTTATATGCACTGTCACACATTATTTGACTGCCTACTTAGTCTGGGTCCCTCCTCTTGGAAAATTAGTTCTGTTAAGACACAAAATAGACAGTCAAAATATATGTATTGAATGACTAAATGAATAAAGAAATTATTCTATTTCAGACTTAAAAAAAGTTAAGGTAGATACAAAACAAATTAGGGTATTTGATAATGATTTTCAAATAAAAAAAAGTATCAACCACAGACAGGCCAAATATTTTTCTCAACTTCTTTTGCTTCAAAAATATTTAGGGCAAAGTTTATTTTGAAATACCTTAAAAATTAAAAGATATTTTTTAGACTCTACCTTGCATTTCAAACAAGGCAAATTATTTTCTAGTTGCTTTTTCCAGTGTTAAATGGCATATATTTATGTCTAGTTATGGTCAGTTGTTGTGGTGGTTCTGAGGAAATAACTGGAACTAATCCACAGTTCAAACTGGATGTTTGTTCTAAACACATTTTAACAAAATATTTGTCCTGACCAATCAATCCTTGAAAATTAAATTCCTTCAGGGCTGGAACTTGGTCTGCTTTATTCATTGCTGTGTTTCAACTCCTACAACAGAACACATAGTAAGTTCTAAACAACTGAATTAATACTTAATGATTATATTAATATTTATGATTGAATAAGTACTTACTGATTGAATGAATAGCAGTTCCATGGGTGCCAATGGAGCAGTGAACAGGACAGGGAAGCCAGAACGTGGCTATATTCCGGGATAGTTTTCTATTGTTTGTTTTGTTTTTTGTTTTCTAGAATTGTGTGTGTGTGTGTGTGTGTGTGTGTGTGTGTGTGTGTTTAAAATATATTTTATTACACTTTAGGTTCTGGGGTACATGTGCAGAACATACAGGATTGTTGCATAGGTATGTACATGCAATGTGATTTGCTGCCTCCATCCCTGTCACCTATATCTGGCATTTCTTCCCATGTTATCCTTCCCCAACCTCCCTACCCCCCACTGTTCCTCCCCTAGTCCACCCCAACAGAACCCAGTGTGTGATGTTCTTCTTCATGTGTCCACGTGTTCTCATTGTTCAACACCTGCCTATGAGTGAGAACCTGTGGTGTTTGATTTTCTGTTCTTGTGTCAGTTTGCTGAGAATGATGGTTTCCAGATTCACCCAAGTCCCTACAAAGGACATGAACTCATCAATTTTTTATAGCTGCATACTATTCCATGGTGTATATGTGCCATATTTTCCTTGTCTAGTCTATCATAGATGGGCATTTGGGTTGGTTCCAGGTCTTTGCTATCGTAAAGAGTGCTGCAATGAACATATATATGCATGTGTCTTTATAATAGAACGATTTATAATCCTTTGGATAAATCCCTAGTAATGGGATTGCTGGGTCAAATGGAATTTCTATTTCTAGATCCTCGGAATTGCCACACTGTCTTCCACAATGGTTTATACTCCCACCAACAGTGTAAAATTGTTTCTATTTCTCCACATCCTCCCCAGCATCTGTTGTCTCCAGATTTTTTAATGATCACCATTGTAACTGGCATGCGGTGGTATCTCAATGTAGTTTTGATTTGCATTTCTCTAATGACCAGTGATGATGAGCATATTTTCATGTTTGCTGGCCTCATATATGTCATCTATTGAAAAGTGTCTGTTCATATCCTTTGCCCACTTTTGAATAGGTTTGCTTTTTTCTTGTAAATTTAGAGTTTAATTAGATCCCATTTGTCTATCTTGGCTTTTGTTGCCAATGCTTTTGTTGTTTCAGTCATGAAGTCCTTACCTATGCCTATTCCTGAATGGTTCTGCCTAGGTTTTCTTCTAAGGTTTTTATGGTGATAGGTCTTATGTTTAAGTCTTTAATCCATCTGGAGTTAATTTTAGTGTAAAGTGTCAGGGAGGGGTCTGGTTTCTGCTTTCTGCACATGGCTAGCCAGTTTTTCCAACATCATTTATTAAACAGGGAATCCTTTCCCCATTGCTTGCTATTGTCAGGTTTGTCAAAGATCAGGTGGTTGTGGATGTGTGGCATTGACTTCGAGGCCTCTGTTCTGTTCCATTGGGCTATATCTGTGTTTTGGTACTAGTACCATGCTTTTTGATGACTCTAGCCTTGTAGTATAATTTGAAGTCAGGTAGCGTGATGCCTCCAGCTTTGTTCTTTTTGCTTAGAATTGACTTGGCTATTCAGGCTCTCTTTTAGTTTTGTATGAAGTTTAAGGTAGTTTTTTCCAGTTCTGTGAAGAGGGTCATAGTTAGCTTCATTGGCATTGTATTGAATCTATAAATTACTTTTGGTAGTATGGCCATTTTCACAATACTGATTCTTCCTAACCATGAGTATGGAATGTTTTTCCAACTGTTTGTGTTTTCTCTTATTTCCTTGAGCAGTGGTTTATAGTTCTCCTTGAAGAGGTCCTTTACATCCTGTGTTAGTTGTATTCCTAAGTATTTTATTCTCTTTGTAGCAATTGTGAATGGCAGTTCATTCTTGATTTGGCTCTCTTTAAGTCTGTTATTGTATTGGTGTATAGGAGTGTTTGTGTTTTTTGCACATTGATTTTGTATCCTGAGACTTTGCTGAAGTTGCTTATCAGTTTAAGGAGATTTGGGACTGAGATGATGGAATCTTCTAAATATATAATCATTTCATCTGCAAATAGAGATAATTTGACTTCCTCCTTTCCTAATTGAATACACTTTATTTATTTTCCTTGCTCAATTGCTTTGGCTAGAACTTCCAATACTATATTGAATAGGAGTTGTGAGAGAGGGCATCCTTGACTAATGCCAGATTTCAAAGGGAATGCTTCCAGTTTTTAACCATTCAGCATGATATTGGTTGTGAGTTTGTCTTAAATAGCTTTTATTATTTTGAGATGTGTTCTGTCGATACCTAGTTTCTTGAGAGTTTTAGGCATAAAAAGCTGTTGAATTTTGTCAAAAGCCTTCTCTGCATCTATTGAGATGATCATGTGGTTTTTGTCTTTGGCTCTGTTTATGTGGTGAATCACATTTATAGACTTGTTTATGTTGAACCAGCCTTGCATCCCTGGGATAAAGCCTACTTGATCGTGATGAATAAACTTTTTGATGTGCTGTTGCAATCAATTTGCCAGTATTTTATTGAAGATTTTTGCATCTATGTTCATCATGGATATTGGCCTGAAGTTTTCTTTTCTTGTTGAGTCTCTGCTGAGTTTTGGTATCAGGATTGTGTTGGTCTCATAAAATGATTTTAGAAGGATTCCCTTTTTTGAATTGTTTGGAATAGTTTCAGAAGGAGTGCTACCAGCTCTGCTTTGTATGTCTGGTAGAATTCGGCTGTGAACCCATCTAGACCTGGGGTTTTTTTAGAAGGTAGGCTATTAATTGCTGTCTCAACTTCAGCCCACATTATTGGTCTCTTCAGGGTTTTAACTTCTTCCTGGTTTAGACATTGGTGTGTGCAAATATCCAGGAATTTATCCATATTCTGGGTTTACTGGTTTATGTGCATAGAGTTGTTTGTAGTAATCTCTGATGGTAGCTTTTATTTCTGTGGAATCGGTGGTGATATCCCTTGATCGTTTTTTATTGCATCCATTTGATTCTTCTCTTTTTTCTGTTTTATTAATCTGGCTAGTGGTCTATTTTGTTGATCTTTTCAAAAAATCAGCTCCTGGATTTATTGATTTTTTGAAGGGTATTTGTGTCTATATCTCCTTCAGTTCTTTGATCTTAGTTATTTCTTGTCTTCTGCTAGTTTTTGAGTTTTTTTGATCTTGCTTCTGTAGCTCTTTCAATTTTGATGATAGGGTGTCAGTTTTAGATCTTTCCTTGCTTCTCACTTGGGTATTTATTGCTATAAATGTTTCTCTAGACACTGCTTTAAATGTGTCCCAGAGATTCCGGTATGTTGTGTCTTTGTTCTCGTTAGTTTTGAAGAACATCTTTATTTCTGCCTTCATTTCATTGTTTATCCAGTCAATATTCAGGAGCCAGTTGTTCAGTTTCCATGAATTTGTGCAGTTTTGAGTTAGTTTCTTAATCCTGAGTTCTAATTTGATCGCACTGTGGTCTGAGAGACTTTGTTATGATTTCCATTCTTTTGATTTGCTAAGAAGTGATTTATTTTCAATTATGTGGTCAATTTTAGATTAGGTGTGATGTGATGCTGAGAAGAATGTATATTCTGTGGATTTGGTGTGCAGAGTTCTGTAAATGTCTGTTAGGTTTGCTTGGTCCAGATCTGAGTTCAAGTCCTGGATATCCTTGTTAATTTTCTGTCTTGTTGATCTGCCTAATATTGACAGTGGAATGTTAAAGTCTCCCACTATTATTGTGTGGGAGTCTAAGTCTCTTTGTAGGACATTAAGAACTTGCTTTATGTATCTGGGTGCTCTTGTATTGGGTGTGTTTATAGGATCATTAGGTCTTCTTGTTGCATTGATCCTTTTACCATTATGTAATGCCCTTCTTCGTCTCTTTTGATCTTTGTTGGTTTAAAATCTATTTTATCAGAGTTGGATTGCAACTCCTGCCATTTCTTGCTTTCCATTTACTTGGTAAATCTTCTTCCATCCTTTTATTTTGAGCCTATATGTATTCTTGCATGTGAGATGGGTTTCCCGGATACAACACACCAATAGGTTTTGACTTTTTATTCAATTTGCCAGTCTGTTTATTTTGATTGGGGCATTTAGCCCATTTTTATTTAAGGCTATTATTGTTACATGTGAATTTGATCCTGACATTTTGAATGTTAGCTGATTGTTTTGCCCATTAGTTGATGCAGTCTCCTCATTGTGTCGATGCTGTTTACCAGTTGGTACATTTTTGGAGTGTCTGGTACTGGTTGTTCCTTTCTATGTTTAGTGCTTCTTTCAGGAGCTCTTGTAAAGCAGGCCTGGTGGTGATGAAATCTCTGAACAAGTGCTTGTTCATAAAGGATTTTCTTTCTCCTTTGCTTATGAAGCCTCATTTGGCTAGATATGAAATTCCAGGTTGAAAGTTCTTTTCTTTAAGGATGTTGAACATTGGCCTCCACTCTCTTCTGGCTTTTAGGGTTTCTACCAAGAGATCCACTGTGAGTCTGATCGGCTTCCCTTTGTGGGTAACCTGACCTTTCTCTCTGGCTGTGCTTAGCATTTTTTCCTTCATTTCAACACTAGTGAATCTGATGATTAGGTGTTTTGGGTTTGCTCTACTTGAGGAATATCTTTGTGGAGGTCTCTGTATTTCCTGGACTTTAATATTGGCCTGCCTTGCTAGGTTGGGGAAGTTTTCCTGGATGGTATCCCGAAGAGTGTTTTCCAACTTGGATTCATTCTCTACATCACATTCAGGTACACCTATCACACGTAGATTAGGTCTTTTCACATAATCTGCTATTTCTTGGAGGCTTTGTTCGTTTCTTTTTACTCTTTTTTTCTCTAATCTTGCCTTCTCATTTTATTTCATTGAGTTGATCTTCAATCTCAGATACACTTTCTTCTGCTTGGTCGATTCAGCTACTGAAACTTGTGTATGCTTCTTGAAGTTCTTGTGTTGTGTTTTTCAGCTCCATCAATTCATTTATATTCTTCTCTAAGCTGTGTATTCTGGTTCGCCTTTCATCAAACCTTTTTTCTAGGTTCCCAGTTTCTTTGCATTGGGTTAGAACATGTTCTTTTAGCACAGAGAAGTTTGTTATTACCCACTTTCTGAAGCCTGTTTCTGTCAATTCATCAGATTCATTGTCCATCCAGTCTTGTTCCCTTGCTGGTGAGGAGTTGTGATTCATTGGAAGAAGAGAGGCATTCTGGTTTTGGGTGTTTTCATCCTTTTTCTGCCCGTTTCTTTCCATCTTTGTGGATTTATTTACCCGTGGTCTTTGTTCTTGGTGACTTTTGGATGGGGTCTCTGAGTGGATGTTCCTTTTGTTGATGATGAAGTTATGTCTTTCTATGTTTTAGTCTTCTTTCTAACAGTCAGGCTCCTCTTCTATGGGACTGCTGGAGGTCCACTCCAGACTCTGCTTGCCTGGGGATCACCCGTAGCAGCTGCAGAACAGTAAGGGTTGCTGCCAGTTCTTTTTCTGTTATCTTTTTCCCAGAAGGATACTTGCCAGATGTCAGCCAGAGCTCTCCCTTATGAGGTGTCTCTTTGGATATATGGGGGTTGCGGAGCTGCTTGTGGAGAAAGTCTGCCTCTTATAGGAGCTCAGGTGCTGTGCTGGGAGCTCCATTGTACCATTCAGAGCTGCTGGGCAGGTATGTTTAAGTCTGCTACAGCGGAGCTCATAACTATCTTTTCCCAGGTGCTCTGTCCTGGGAAGGTGGGGCTTTATTTATAAGTTCCTAATATGCTACTGCCTTTTTTCAGAGATGCCCTACCCAGTGAGGAGGTAACCTAGTGACAGTCTGACAGCTGCTGCATTCTGCCCAGCTGCTGTGTTAACTTCCTTGTGGTTTTGTTTATGGAGGTATAGCTAGATCTGCCTCAGTAATGGCAGTCTGCCTCAGTAATGGCAGATTGTCTTTGTAATGGCAGATTGCCTTGCTAATGGCAGATTGCTTCAGTAATGGCAGACTGCCTTGGTGATGGCGGACTGCTTTGGTAATGGCAGATTACCTTGGTAATGGTGGACTGCCTTGGTAATAGTGGACAGCCTCAGTAATGGCAGACTGCCTCAGTAGTGGTGGACTGCCTCAGTAATGGCAGATGCCCTTCCCCCCCTCAGAGCTGGACCATCCTGGGTCCAACTGTGTTTGTCCAACTGGGTCCAACTGGATTGTGAAACTCTCAATCCAGTATGTTTAAGATTGCTGGTCTTTGTGAGGGTGGGACCCACTGAGCCAGGTCATCTGGCTCCCTGTTTCAGTCCCTTTTTTTTCAGTTGAATGGGTGACTCTGTCTCCCAGGCATTCCAGGTACAAGTTGAAACAGCCGCCCAGATTTGTACGTGGTTTTGTGCAGAAACCCACTGCCCCGGCTGAAACAGCCATGCTAGAGACTCATGGTGCTTTGCCGCCTGGGAATCTCCTGGTCTGTGGGCAGTAAAAACTTGTGTGAATATGCAGTGATCACTCACCCTCTGCATTCTCATTGGGAACTGCACGTCAGAGCTGTTCCTATTCAGCCATCTTGGATCTGTTTCCTGTTCTGGGATAGTTTTAAGAGAACAGACTCTAGTCAGGCAACACACACTTTATTATCTTCTCTTCCCTGTCTCAGTCCCTCACTCTCTTATTGTGCTTTCTTGGATTATATCCCAAACAAACTACTTGCATTTTAACTCTCATCCTAAATTCTGCCTTGGGGGAAACTAAAACTAAACAGTACTAGTTAAGGGTAAATGAAAACAATGTTAATAGAAGAGTGGAAGTGTATGTAATTGTCAAGGTCAGGAAGAATTGGGAGAGCAGAAACCCAGGTTGATAAGTAAGAAGTCAGAGTTAGTTTGACAGTTGTGCCTGGACAGGTAAATGTCTAAATTCCAGGAGATAGAGGTGTCTGGCTTGGAACCAGCAACTAGAAGAAAGTAATATAAACTTGACTGAAATGCTCTGTTTTAGTGAACAACCTTACATCTGTTATATGCCAAGGGCATGGTCAATTAAGTTGATAGATGTCTGTGGATAAAATAAGGGATCTGGTCAAGAGCAAGTAAAAAAGTAATTCTTGAAGGTGAGTTTTGGTAAAGTGACTGTACTTATGTAGAGATGACTCAGTGATTGGCTGCAGCATATCATGAACGATAGAAATTATTGGGTTGTTTCTGACATTGATACACTTATACTAATGCCATGTATGCTTTCTTGCATTCTATGGTATTTCTTTATAGTGCATAGTTATTAAAAATTATTGTAAAATCACTGAGAATTATTAAAAGACTCTCAGGTCAATGAAAGTGCATGTTAGAATGCCTAAATACTTTTCTTATCTTTTTGAGTTCACTGGGGGAGGAAAGAGGGATAGGAAAGATGGCTTGTGCTGTGAGAAAAGTGGAGAGCACAGAGAAGAGGGACTGATGGTTGCCCAGCTGAGGTGGATGGACTCAGCATCAAAAGAATGGTGACTGAGGTTGTCACTGGTAGTTCTGTTACAGTAGGTAATTAGGCAGACATGAGAGTGCAGGAGAGGCCATGACTTCCCAATCAGGAATGTCAGGTTATCATCAGATGGTGGTTAGGTGGTTCTTACACTATCTAAAATAACAACTGGGCCAGGGAAAGGCCGTCTCGTAATAAGCAGAAAACACCTGAAACTTGTAATCATCACCTTCCCAATAAGATCTCAGAAGCTGGGGCAATTGGCTCAAGCATGTGCACTAAGAGGCAGAATGGCACAGTTTGCCAGTATATGACCTTCCTCTAGGAATACTGGACTGGTAAGGATAAAACGCCTCATATGAGCATGCATACAACTTCAGAAAACACACTGTGCACGTGGCTCCTCCCAAGTGCTGGCAGGCCACTGTACATGCAGACAACCCATCCCAGGGGAGACACAGGAGAGAAGAGACACAAGACCTGGAAGCATGCCAATGTAGAAACCCCATATCAAAGGTCAAACTGTGCACTTGAATCTCTCAAGTCACCCACTTGGCCCTCTTCCAAGTGTACTTTGCTTTCTTTAGTTCCCTCTCTAAAATGTTTAATAAACTTTTACTCCTGCTCTAAAACTTACCTCTGTCTCCTGCTCTGCCTTACGCCCCTTTGGTCAAATTCTTTCTTATGAGAAGGCAAGAACTGAAGTTGCTGCAGACCCGTATGAATTTGCTGCTGCTGACACTTTCCTGCTCAGATCCCCTCTGCCCACCCAAGAAATCACCTAGAGACAGGTTCTATCCATCTCCAAGGCTTCCAGAGTCTTTCTACCTGAAGGCACTTTCTTGCCTAAGGAGCATGCTTAGTTTGAGCACTGAGCAGGTGGAAAATGCCAAGGAGTTAAGAATGAAGAATGGGAGTTCATGGATAAACACCATGTTCTCCCTTCAGTGGGATAGTTCCATGGCATGTCCCACATTGTCACTCAGAAGGTACACTGCAGGATGGGGCCCCAGGTTCCCATGGGCACCACCACATCAACACATTCTTTATTGTCTTCCCTTCCCTGTTTCAGTCCCTCACTCTTTTATTGTGCTTCCTGGGATTATATACCAAACAAACTGCTTGCATTCTAACTCTCATCCTAAATTCTGCCTTGGGGGAAACTAAAACTAAATAGTAACTAGTTAAGGGTAAATGAAAACAATGTTAAACTGTCTTCTAAACCCAATGCATGTTCATAATATTTTCATAACTTGCTCTCATTGATGATGCACTATATCTGACTACCTTTTCAAATGTTGATACTGTGTCTAAGAGATTACCCATTATAATCATGATCGCTGACAAGTTTTCAATCCATAAATTTTATGTATGCCCAAATTAAAATGTTCGTTAATTGAATCAAATCAGATTCAATTTTAAAACACAGAATTTAATTAATCTTTATATATATTTTTAGATAAATTGCTTATAGGAGGTTAACATTTGCTTAAATTTTATACAATGCTGACTTAAAATATAAATATGTAATAATTTGTGACCTTACAAATTCTAGAAGTTCTGTAGTTATTCTTTAAAAATTGTTCCAAATTTAACATTCACCTAAATAGATTGTGAAAGTAGATAAAATGAATTGGAGAAAACCCCCAAAATGTTAAAAGACATCTCTAAAATGTTACTAATAAATTTTCCATTTTTAATTTTTTCTATCATTTAAAAATATTTTCCCCCAAATAGATTTCTTACTCCATATCCTTTTTAAAATATAAAAATTTTGCAATCAGTCAATAATAAGGGCAAAGATTTAATTTGTAAAATGGACACTTTGGAAGTTGTAATAAAAGTGAACAGTTTTTTCCCCCCAAGATGGTGGATCAGAGGCTTTGTTAGTGCACCTCAGCCACTTGGAAATAGCAAAACAGAAATTTGTATCCAGGAAGGATCCAAGAAGAAACACCACAGGTCAAAATAAATCAATAAATAAAAGTTCTTTGTATACTTTGAATACTTGGAGGTGTGGAGGGCAGCAGCTTATGCTGAGGATTGGGTGGAAAACTATGTTACCAGAGCAAGATATGGGGGAGGACTGTCTTTATGCTTCTAACTGAAGAGCCAGGCAATCCTCAAGGTGCTCCTGGACCCCACCAAGCACAAGAACTGACTTGGGGAGTGGTAAGAATTTGTGAGAAGGAATGGCATTGGGAGGTGCTTTGTGCATGCTCCAGGCATGGTGTTCATAGAGGGAGACCATTCCTGATCTTAGCTCATAGAAGACTGTGCAAAAATCTGCCAGTAAGTGGGGATGATGGTCACAAGCTGGGAGAGGCTTTGAACTGACATCTGTCGTCTGATCTAGAATGGGGTGGTGGCCTCATAGAACAGAGAGGAGAGTATCGTTTGGGTTCTGCTGCCAGGACAGGAGTTGATTCACTGGGCTGGACCAGGAGAGATGTAGCTTGGGAGCTGTGGCTTCTGTTCCCCACAGGGATTCTTGTGACCCTGGGAAATCTCACAATCTGAACTAACTACTTGAGACATGGCTGGCTTTTCTGGCCTGCTGCCAGCAACAAGGCACAGTGGGATGCATGCTGGGATAAGGGGTTGAGAGGTAAGTGGCTCCCACTACTGCCTGCTGAGCTGTGGATCCTGGGCTACTCCCTATCCCCATGCACGCTTTTTAGCTAGGTAGAGGCACCTCTGCCCCTTCCTGGAACATTGCCCAGTGGCCTGAGGGCTGCCTTCAACCTCTGTCAAAGTCAGTGACATTGGGGAAGCCTGAACTTGGGCTTGCCCAGGCAAGCTCTGTTGGACTTTATTACTCCTACCACCTTGGTGGCCAAATATCAGACAGGAATCTCTGGGAGTGACCTGAGATTCCAAGACTCTGCCCATTGCTTGCAATCCGAGTACTTCTGATTTACAAAGGCCAACCATAAATCCCACTGCCACCACTCCAGCTGCCTCACTCCTGCAAGCACCACTTATGGTCTGGGAGGTCAACCTGCTCAGCCCATTACAAGTTCTGATTGCAAATGCACAGCCAGTGGGTAGCAGACAAACTTCTCACCACCTTAGCTACACTATCCCCTGTAACACTCCGGGTACTCAGTGGGCCCTGAGCCTGCTACCCACCCAGTACCTACTGCTACAGTTGGGATTTAAGAAAGCCACCATGCTATGGCTATTATTTATAACCAAGGAAGTCTTACAGCTTCTGTACCATTCCCCTGCCATCCCTGTCAGGCCTGGTGCTTGCGTCTGCCACTGGGAGATCCAGGGTAGCCCTGCCCAGTCCAGCTCTGCCCAACCTAGCCAATGCTCTGGGGCTGGGGGTCAAGCCTAGGCATCTGGGCATCCCACAGATTATCTCACTGCATGAAGCACAGGAGAGTTTCTCCTGGTAAACAAAGAAACAAGCATAAACCATTCTCTTACTGCCACAGGAGGCTCTTAAATACTGGCATCACCAGTATTGGCTTGGAGGTCAGAATGTACAACCTGATACAAAAACTGCTGACACAGGGAACAGCACTCCATAAAGAGATAAGCATATGAGACCTCCACAGATGAGGAGAAACTAGTGTAACAATTCTGGAAATATGAAAGAACTGGATGTTATGATACTCAAAGGATCACACTAACTCTCTAGCAGTATAGCTTAAGCAAAATGAAATCTTTGAAATACCAAATAATTCAAAATATTGATCTTAAAGAAGCTTAATGAGATCCACAAAAAAGTTTAAAACAAATACAAAGATATCAGAAAATCAATCCAGGATAGGAACAAGAAATTTACAGAAAGACATAGATATTTAAAAAATAACTAGGCTTGGCATGATAGCCCATGCCTGTAATCCCAACACTTTGAAGGGTGGGGGCTAAGGCAGAAGAATCACTTGAGGCCAGGAGTTGGAGATCAAAATAATAAAAACCATATATGACAAACACACAGCCAGTATCATACTGAATAGAGAAAAGTTGAAAGCATTTCCCTAAGAACTGGAACGAGACAAGGATGCCCACTTTCACCACTCTTATTCAACATAATACTAAAAGTCCTAGGGAGATCATTCAGGCAGGAGAAAGGAGTCAAAGACATGCAAATTGGAAAAGAGGAAGTCAAATTATGTATGATTGCTGACAATATAATCTTGTACCTAGAAATCCCTGAAGACTCCTTCAAAAGACTCTAGATTTGATAAATGAACCCAGAAAGTTTCAGATATGAAATCAACATACAAAAATTAGTATCACTTCTGTATAGCAATAATGATGAAACTGAGAACCAAATCAAAAAGTCAATCCCATTTAAGATAGCTACAAATAAATAAATAAACAAATCACCTAGGATACATTTAACCAATGAAATGAAAGATCTCTATAAGAAAAATTACAAATCACTGATGAAAGAAATTGTAGAAGACAGAAATAAATGGAAAAAATCCCATACTAATGGATTGGGGGAATCAATATTGTTAAAATGACGTAAAGCAATCTACAAATTTAAGGAAATTTCTATCAAAATAACACAATAATTTTTCAGAGAATTAGAAAAAGCAATTCTAAAATTTATATGTAACCAAAAATAAGCCCAAATAGCCAGAAGAATTCTACGTGACAAGAACAAAGCTGGAAGCATCACATTACCTGACTTAAAATTATGTTACAGGCAAATGTAGCCTAAACAGCATGCATGATACTAAAACAAAGACACAGACCAATGGAACAGAACAGAGAACCCAGAAATAAAGTCAAATACCTATAGCCAACTCATCATTGACAAAGTTGACAAAAACCTACAATGTGGAAAGGACATTTTATTCAATACATTGTACTGTGAAAATTGGTTAGCCATACACAAAAGAATGAAACTGGACCCATATATCTCACCATATACAAATGTTAACTTCAGGTGGATTAACAAATTAAATGTAAGACCTGAAATAAAAATTCTAGAAGAAAACCTAGGGAAAACTCTTCCAGAACATTGATCTAGGAAAAGAATTCATTACTAAGACTTCAAAAGCAAGTGCAATGAAACCAAAAATAGACAAATGGACTCAATTAAACTAAAGAGCTTCTGCGCAGCAAAATATCTAATCACCAAGTGAAAAATGGACAGTCTACCAAATGGGAGAAAATATTTCCAAACTGCATATGACAGAGAATTAATATCCTGGCTGAGCATGTTGTCTCATGCCTGTAATTCTAGCACTTTGGGAGGCCAAGGCAGGCAGATCAATTGAGGCCAGGAGTTGGAGAGCAGCTGGCCAACGTGAAGAAACCCCATCTCTACTAAAAATACAAAACTTTGCCATGTGTGGTGGTGCACACCTGAAATCCCAGCTACTCAAGAGGCTGAGGCACAACAATCACTTGAACCCGGGAAGCAGAACTGTGAAAACTGAGTTGCAGTGAGCTGAGAGCATGCCACTACACTCCATCTAAAAAAATAAAAAAATAATTAAAAAGTGGGCAAACATCATGAACAGACATTTTTCAAAAGAAGGCATACAAATGTCCAGCAATCATTAGAAAAGTCACCATCACTATCATCAAAAAAATGTACATTAAATCACAGTGAGATACCACCTTACATGAGTCAGAATGGTTATTATTAAAAAGTCAAAATTAACAGAGATGTTGGTGAGGATGAGGAGAAAAGGGAATTCTATACAGTTGATGGGATTGTAAATTAGTAAAACTCCTATGTAAAACTGTATGGAGAGTTCTCAAAGAAGTAAAAATAAACTACATTTTGATCCATAAGTTCTAATACTGGTTATGTATTCCCCCCAAAAAAGGAAGGTGTTACATTAAAAATATGCCAGCACTCATATGTTTATTGCAGCACTATTCACAATAGCAAAGATATGGAATCAACCTATGTGTCTATCAGTGAAGGACTGAGTGAAGAAAATGTGGTATATATACAGCATGGAATACTACTTAGCCATAAAAAAAGAATAAAATCATGTCTTTTGTAGCAACATGGATGGAACGCGACATCATTACCCTAAGTGAAATAAATCAGAAATAGTCAAATACTACATGTCATGGTCTCACATGTAAGGGGGAGCTAAATAATGTGTGCACATGGACACAAAGTGGAATATTACCATTAAAGATTCGGAAAGGTGGGAGTCATGGAAGAGGGATTAGAGTTGAGAAATTACCTAACTGGTCCAATGTACAGTATTTGAGTGATGGTTACATTAAAAGCACAGACTTCACCATTAAAAAACATACCCATATAACAAACTTGCACATGTACCCCGCAAAAAACGATTTCCTGAATCGTTGAAATCAGGTGTTGTAGATAGTAATTTGTAAGCTTTTCAGTTCAGTGACCACTTTCTTTCTTTCTTTTTTTTTTAAATTTTTTATTAGATTTTAGGTTTTGGGGTACATGAGCAGAGCATGCAAGACAGTTGCGTAGGTACACACATGGCAGTGTGCTTTGCTTTCCTTTTCCCCTTCACCCACGTTTGGCATTTCTCCCCAGGCTATCCCTCCCCACCTCCCCCTCCCACTGGCCCTCCCCTTTTCCCCCCTATAGACCCCAGTGTTTAGTACTCCCCTTTCTGTGTCCATGTGTTCTTATTTCTGGAGAACATCATCCTCAGTGACCACTTTCAATTGAAAAAGAGTAGTTTTAGTTTTTGGTTGTTGGGGGCTAGGGTAAAGCCTACTGTCAATTCGGTAATTAAAGCATTTAAAAATATTTAAAATTTTTTTGCAAGATATTTATTTCTTTAGTGTGCCCAGACAATAGTTTTGTTTTTGTTTTTATTTTTATTTTATAGCACTTGACAGTAACTCTCAATAGTCTATGGTATACAATATTTGGGTAATGTTACTCCAATCTAGTGGTTCTAAAACATAAAAGAATTGCTTGAGATTTTAAGAAGCACTGAGTCTTTGCTCTACCCTAGATATGCTGAAATTAAAGTCTATGCTTGTTGAGCCCCATTGTGTATGTGTTATCCATTTTGGGTTAAGCAGCATGTATAGCACTGGCATACAGGCTGGCAATTTGTACCCACCAGAGAATGTTTTAGGGTTTGTTAATACATAAATACTCTCTCTGTCTCTTTATTTTGTTTTATTCCACATGCCTGCCCCATTATTATTCACCTAAAAATTTTAAAAATTCCATTGAGATTTCTTCTTTGACCTAAGAATCTTTGACCTAAATGTGTTTATTTATTTCTAAGTATTTGGTGGTTTTTCTAGTAAAAATACATATTTCTAGGAAACGTATATATAGCTTTATTCCATTATAGAATCTGAAAGCCTTCTATGAACAGTTTTAGCACTTTAAAATATTTGAGTCATGCTTTTTCATATAACACACTCAATGTTGGTAAATGTTCCATGTGCATTTATAAAACATGTATATTCAACAGTTGCTGACGGGATGTCAGCTAAGTCAAGTTATCTATCTTTTTGTGTTTGTTTGCTGATGAAAAATTCTGTCAGTTTTTGCTTGTTTGAAAATCTCTTAATTTTATTTTTTATGTTGATGGCTATTTTTTGTAGCATGTGAAATTTTTGGTTAGCAGTTATCTTCTTTCAGCATGCTAAATGCTGTCACTCCACTGTTCTTGGCTTCCATCATCTCTGTTGAAAAGTCAACAAAGAATGTTTTGGATACTCGAGTTCTGACTGCCTTGGCTGTACAATGCTTTTGAACAGCTGTAATTTAAAAAATTTCTATTTAAAAACGTATAGGTTTTATTATCAGGAGAGTTGGTTGGCTATAAGCTGCTCCATCATAACTGGAAGTGGGATCTCTGGTGTGAATTTTTAAGACTATATGCTTTGTATCACATCTTTAATCAGGATGTTTGAGTATTTCTTTCAGCAGAGTAGCAACATGTGTAGAAATTGAAAAAGGAACTCAATGTTAGTGGGTTGGCAAGAGAAGCATGACGGAATTGACTTAAGTCAGGGAAGAAATTAAATCTGTAATTTCCTGAGGCCTTAATGGCAACCATATATATGCTAGAGGAGGGTAGTGTTCAGGAAAAATGTTTCCTTGTGAGAAATGATATATTGAGATTCTGAATAATCTTGAGAATATATTAAAGATATCTTAATTTCTTTATGAGAAAAAATATATGACAATCAAATATTCTATCTCTGCAATGAAGTCATAGTTCAAAATACAGTAAACTAATATATGGCATGATTTTAGTCACTTAGAAAAATGCAAGAATAGGACGTTTATTTGTCATTGTTGCTAGGAGCATTCTCCTTCAGTATCAGTCCAAGAAGCCTGATATTTCAGACATAGAGAAGAAAAGACAATGTGTACTTATAATAAATAAAAATTATATTAGATCTAGTTTATTGTTTTAGAATTTTATTAACCTATAGCCAAAGCATGATGAAAGTCCATTGTGGTTTAAAATTTAATGTAAATACAAACAACCTTGATAATGTAAAAGTCAAAAGTAAAAGTATAACTTACAGAAAGAGGGAACTATGGGGAAATGTGGGAAAGAAGGACTGAGGTAGTAACATTCTCATTTGACATGGTAAGCAGTCAAACAACAATGGATTTTTTTTTTGAGATGGACCAAGTTAACTAAATTAAAAAAAACTAAAGATAATATTTCTTCTGTCAAGTATTTTCAGGACAATAGGAGGAAGAGTGAGAATGTTATTAGTATGCTCAATCTTTATATTTCATATGAGGAATTCAGTAGATAGTATATGATGTTAATAAAATAAGACAACAGCATAAGCATTTTATTTGAAGTAATGAAGTAGCCATATGAGGAATTAAAAACAAAAACAATTAGAAGTGGTTTACTCTGCAAGGTGGAATTTGAGGATTAAGAGGAAATAAAGTAGGAGAATCCTGCTTTTCCATATTTGTGCAGATGTTACTTTAATAACAATTTAAAGACATTTATAAAAACATCTGAAGATGTAACATCTTTCTGATGTGATCACTTAAAAAAAAGTTAACAACTTTTCATTTCAAAAGCAGATTTAAACCAAAAGGATGTTGGGCAAGGAAAAGACTAAGGAAGGACAAGATACTTTGAGTCTCTGAGAGGGCTAGAAATTCATTGTAAAGGGTAACAGATGCTTAAGGGGAAAAGAATAAGCTAATTAGAGAAATAAATACATAAAATAAATATTTAATTTTCTTTAAATTCTTTAGGTTGAGAGTTATTTTTTGCTTCTTCTCATTATTTATTGATCTTTTTGGGGGAAAATGCTTAGTATTAGCATCTATCATATAGGTTACAAATCACCTCAATATACATTGTATTTTCAGCTCTTTGAGTTCACTGTCAACAATTCTCTTTAACCATATTTCATATGATTTTCAAATTCCTTTTTCTACCCTAGTTTGATTTCTGTTGATGATAAATATGAGACTAATGTCTTACAGATTTCACTCCTTCTTCAATTAGCTCCACAGATTTTTCTTGGCCTCCAGAAAGGTGTGGAAGCTTTTTGAAAGATGTATTTTTTTAAAATGCAGATTACTACTCTGATACATTGGAAATACTATACTTCACATCTATTTACATTTATTACGTTTGTAATATTTAATTACTTTTACAAAAATGAGTTAGCCTATAAGCCCACTTTTTGCTATATTGAAGTTTGGTACAGTCATTTCTATTTACTGCTTGTATTTTTTTCTTTTTTCAAGAATATTTATCTCCTTTTTATATTGTCAGTTATGGACTGATGTTGCCTTTATTGTAACCTGATAAACATTTGTACTTTCAATATCCCCTAGTGCTAAGAAGACAAACTCAGGCCTAGTCTCTATCATTAAACCCTAGTCATCCCCATTGCTCCACATCCTGCTTCTCATTTCTCTGTGATTCCCTCTGCCTTCAATTCTGTTCATTTGTATGATTTGGTCCCACTCTTTGAGTTTTAATCAAATCACTTTCCACCCATTGATATATCCCATCTCATGGTATTGAGTGCTAAATCTCCTTCCCGTCCCAATATTCTACCTTCATTTTTTTCTCCTCATACAGATTATACCCCTTTGTAGTAACTTCCTATTTAAGAAAATGCTTTCTTCTGTTTTCAGCTTCTCCACTCAACAAATAACCTCTTCAGTTTATATACTTTTAATTCATCCAGATCTTTGTTGTGTCTCCTTTTACTTAGAAATTTATAGTTGATACCTGTGAAAGTAAACTTGCTATATTCTTCTGATGTCAGCCACATTTTTAAAAAAATTTAGCTCACAAAGGTTAAGAAAAGCCACAAAGATTTATTTTCTCCTGCTCTTTACTTTCATGTACATGAGTTTAGCATGCTGCTTTATCCCAGCCTGAAGTAACAGACTTGATATAGCCTGACGCTTGGTTCATTTTAAATAGATATTTTACTTAATACCAAGGTTGAGAAATTCCTGCCAAGTCTAATAGGCATACATGCTTTCAGGTAAATAGAGCTCATAACTTTACAGCCAGAACAGCAGGGGTTGAGTCAACTAAATTTTTTATTATAGTCATTTAGAAATTCATTTAAATATTACTCATCAGCATCCATTGATCTCAACATTTTTCATATGGCTGAGAAGCTGGCATACATGCAGCCCTAACCCATTCAAATCTATCAGATTTGTTTATGCAAAATTTCCTGGTACAATGTGATGATTTCATTTTATGGTTTGTTTTAGGATATGGCAGTACTGAAATAAATTCTGCTTCAACTTAGACTGATGCATCTTGTTTAGTTCTAGTTACTTGGGGTTGATTGGTATAATGAATTTCTTCCTTATTGATCCACAAGTTAATCTTTTCAAAGTCAATACGTTTATGTACATAATAATACAAATACTCATTTCTGTTGTTTCTGGCTCACTACATTCTTGCAGAAAGAAGTGCTTTTGCTGCTTAATGAATGAAAATCATTGCTTACAAGTAGAAACATGTAAATGTTCATCTGCTCCGAGTGAATGAAGTTAAGAATATTAAACTTCAGCTTAATCTGGCATATTTATATTCTATAACAAATATAAATTTGGGGTAAATTATGTCTTATGTTGCTTAAAAATGTTATACTTTCTATTATTTTTCATGTGAAAGAGTGTTGGAATTTTTCCTGAGTTTTATGTATCTGTGAATATTTGGCATGTGTATAATTAACATAATGTGACCACATTGGAAGAATAGAAGCTTTAACCTCATAAATGCTCATGGTCTTTCATAAACTTCAATGTTTCAAAGAGGTACCTGTTAAAGAACATATGGAAATGCCTGTTGGACCTTATAGCGTTTTTTGATTATAAATGGTATTATTAAAAAATATAAAACATATATATATATATTTGGTCTCTGTGAAGAACAGACCTTTAATTCCTTTCCAAGAACACAGCGATTAAATTTAATCAAAACGAACACATTTAGGCCATTAAAGATTTCAAGACATTGGCTGTGTTGTAACATATTTGATACTCTCTGTCCTTGTATTATGAGGCTTGTTGAAGATGGTAGGACATGCAAGCTTTGTGGCCATCCTCATGTCCTGTGGCCCCCTTTATAGACTTATGGAGACAAACAAGAAATGTTTGCTTCAGTCTTATAAGGTTGATTATGTTGTATTATAAACGTCTATTTCTATGTTTATATATTCCAAGAAACTACACAATTTTCTAGGGGGGTTCCTGGAAAAGAATCATGTGTTTTTCCACCAGTTATTTCTGAACTTAATATGATGCCTAGGACCTCCTAGGTACTCAGTAAATATTTCCTGAGTGAAGGCTTGTTACCAAGTGCTTACTTTGAATGGGGAGTGAGAAAAGTTTCAGTGAAAGATATATAGAGACACAGCTGAACATAGTCTAGTTGTTGAGATGGTAAATATACAAAAAGGGCATAAAGTTCTGAGTGGTTAGTGCCAAATATATTCATCCTCTGAGGATCAGTGGGGAAGATACTTTACTTTAGGCTGGAAAAAGATTGATCATGGAGGAGGAATTTGAGCAGACTGTTCAAGAATACTTTGTATCCACCTTTAGTCCCATATTGCCTACCTGAAGAGATTCTATGTTTATTCATTTTTGTATTCCTACTGCCTACAACATTGGCACAAAGTAGGTGTTTCATGAATCTCTGTCAAAAGCCTGTTAGGCTAAGATGGTAGAAAGTACCTTATAGGTCAAAGTTTGAGTTGTACAGAGTTACAAAATTGCATGGCCTATTTAGGCAAGAAAGAGTGACTGAACCATCCTAACTATGAGCATGGGAAAGCAGGCTTGAAGCACAGATTACGGACATGGGATTCAGGTTCTAGTCATAGCTCTGTAAGCTCAGGGAAGCTACTTCATCTCTCAGAGTCTCAGTCCATAAAATGGGAAATATCATGTGGGAAATATCGTACCTATCACCATGTGTGCTGAGAATTAATTGAGGTAATATATGTGAAAATTCCTAATAAAGTGCCTAGAGTGGAAAGTTCTTAACAAAAGTGTTGAAAATGCAAGATGGAAGTAGAAGAGGGATGTTGAAACCAGATAATGGCCAATTCTAGGTTAAAGAGCTAGATGTATTTGTAGACTGCCCTAAAACTCTCTTGGAAGCCACTCAAACAGAAGTGGTCTTTATGGTCTCGATGTCTTGTAAGAACAGAGCCCATAATGTTCTTCTAGACATTTGTTATGATTGGGATTTTCTAGCCTTGGTAACATGCTTTTTTCCTTCACTAACTAGATATTCGAAAGTCTTTGGGCCAACAGAAGCTCAGCAGTTTGGTACTGGGACTCTGGAAGTCCCTACTGAAAGTGAACATGTTTGAGATAATGGTGATTTAGTCTTCAGCTTCTGGCTATACAGTATCTCTTGAATTTCACTTGTGGAGTTCATCTGAATCTCATAGAAAGGGATATAATACATTCCTTTTTTTGAGACAGTCTCACTCTGACGCCAGGCACCAGACTGGAGTGCAGTGGCATGATCTCGGCTCACTGCAACCTCCGCCTCCTGGGTTCAAGCAATTCTCCTGCCTCAGCCTCCCGAGTAGCTGGGACCACAGGTGTGCACCACCACGCCCAGCTAATTTTTTGTATTTTTTAGTAGAGATGGGGTTTCACCATGGTCTCGATCTCTTGACCTTGTGATCTGCCCACCTCAGCCTCCCAAAGTAAGACATTCTTTTTGATTAGGTCCTTCAGGTTGTAGCATTTGGCAGTGTGTTAAAGACATATCAGAGAAGCCTCAATGTGCTGTTTTTCGTCTACCCCAGGAGGATTGCTTTATACTTCTTTACTTTTTTTTTGTGCCATGACTTCACCTGCGCTTTCTTAAACGCCAGCTTTCTGTTTGATTTTTTCCAATGGAAAGCAGTGTGAAATTTGGACAGGTAGAGGAGGGGATGGTTTGGGTATTTATTTAATCTGTTTCTTTCCTGCTGGACTGAGCATTGTTAGTAGCTAGGTTTTCACTAAGACCACTGCTGCTTTGGGCAAACCCT
Organism: Callithrix jacchus; assembly: GCF_049354715.1. Classification (NCBI taxonomy): domain Eukaryota; kingdom Metazoa; phylum Chordata; class Mammalia; order Primates; family Cebidae; genus Callithrix; species Callithrix jacchus. Next base: position 119,063,117 of record NC_133503.1, on the reverse strand, counting down.
CCACCAGGGTTCTGTTAACACCTCTCTCTCCTTGCCCTTTCAGGCCCAGAGGTGGTAATGCCTTCCTGCTCCTGAGAGCATTCATTCTCCATTATTGGCTTCCTAATCCTGCCCACGTCTTTGTAAATTGTCTTTTTGTCAACATTTATTCAATGTTTTTTGAATTAGCCAACTATATTCTGAGTCCAGCTATTGGTTTCTGACCAATACTTCTGGTAATTAATAAGAATTAATATTCATAAAATATTCCTTGAATAGCATTGTTTAGTAAAGGTTAGTGCTCAGTCTAGCAATACCACCATTAGAACTGAGACACAGGCTAAGCCCTTAACTAAAGTTTGCTATTATACTTGTGTATACGCAGTATTGTGTTTTGTGCATATATTTTTCTTTTCCAAATATATTCCTGACAATTACATATTACAATTGCAATAAAGTGTAAAATGTGCTAGCATTTAGGTCTTATTTACTTTTACTTTAAGAAGCATATTTGCAAATGTTAAAACAGTAACTGGAGGAAAGATGGAAATCCAAATTAATTACACATTGAAATAAACCAGACGCCAGGTTTGGCATGAACAAATGTTTGTTCCTGATAAAATGTAGATCTTTGCAGAGATGTTAGAAGATGTTGCTCTGTGATCAGCCAGTTTCACAGTTTAAAGTTTAGCCTCAAGTTTTGGGCTTTTTATTAAACTTTGTTCAAATGAAAAGCTTTTTCCTTTCAGCTATTAGGTTTATGCTTGAAATATTACTGTATCTCTATATGTTTGCTTTATGTTTGATCTAGAAAACACAGTAAGAGATGCATCATTAGAATGTTAAAAATACATATATTAGTGAGTGAAAGATGGAACGAGGATGCTCTTGGATATTTATATTTGTTGACAAAAGCCACATGATGTGAATTTGTATTGTGTTCATGATAAAGTCATCATTAGGTGTGATTAGAATTTATGTGAAAATAGGATAGATAGAAGAAATAAATTGTTGCTTTGAGCAAAGTGTTATTTTTTTTGAGGGAACATATTCCAATGCTTTTGTTTTGTTATTCTCATTTCAATAAGATGTATTCCTGAATGACAGATGATGATTTAACAAAGAAATTTTAGTCTTAAACAGAATGATCTAGCACCACATTTTGAAGTCAATTGTATTTACTGTTCTATTTTAAAGCATATACTATATTATTAAATATATAATAGTTTCTTTATCCTGTGTTGTCTTGTTCCATGCTGACAACAAAAGGATAAATACAGTGCATAGAGGGGTTCCTCTGGTAATACCATGAACATGACACATGTCATCCTATGATAAATTGGCTCTGTGTCTGTTCAATTTCAACTCTAAAGCTCTGGAGGCAGAAGTGTTAGGAAGCAGGCATAATTCTGGCTAACAGAGGCCTCAGATGCACCAAATTAGTGTGCATGGAGCAGATAACAGAGAAAGAGACTCACAGTGAGAGGAAGTTTGCACAGGTTTGTAGACTTCCTGGGGTTTAGGTAGAATTGGCAGATGTTAGGTGGGAAAAAAACATCTGTAAGCATGATAATGAGTGTTCCCAGAATCTGAAGTGATAAGTGTATCCAGTACAAATGCTGTCTTCTTGTCCTATTTGCATACCAATTAAATTTTAAAATAAAGAAACAAATATTGGGTTACTGAATTTGTTTGACAAATAATCTGTAGGGCTTACTCAGTACAACTGGGTCAGGCATGTTGGCTGTTTGACAGATGTTGTATCTATGAACAATTTAAGCAAAATATGCATCCAGATTGTTACCACCCACAGATTTATAAGTAGGGATCTGAAATGGGTTAGAGATGGTTTGATACCCTGAGGCAGCCACCATGGAATGCCTGTGCTCTGTGCTTTGCTAATGCATTCAATAGGTAATATTTCATATTCAGTTTTCAAAGCAAAAAGTTTGTTTTTTAAAAAAACCATTGTCTGTAAGTTTAACATTGCATTTTATTATATTACTTTTTAAAGATTTGATTTACATATTACAAATGAAGAATCTGAATTTGACTTCTTAAAAGGGATTAGTCCAATCTTCACAGTCATGAGAACCTGAGGGTGTGAGTATATGCAAGGAAATTTTCAGGACTCTTCTCTGAGAGCTTGAAGAGATAGAAAACATATATACTCTCAAATCTGGGGTATTTTCAGGCATTCTCCATGATTTTTGGAGATAGTAAGTATGCATTATGTATAAAAACATGCCTTTTGAAGGGAGAAGTATATTGTTTATTGGATACGACATATTAAATAGAACATTAAGATTCTAATATAGAGTTCAGCTCAATAAACCTAGAATATCTGCTAAGTGCCAGGTGTTGTGTTAAGTCCTGGCTATACAAACCTAAGACATAGTCCAGCATCTTAAAGATGTCATGGCCTTTCAGAAACAGACACGAACATAGATTATTTCAGTATCATTGATATGCACAAGAGGAAAAGTAACACACCATAAATCTTACTTGTAGGAGTTTACATGTAAAAATTCTTCTGGGAAATTGGATACCAATTTGTCTTTGTTTTACACAATGGGCATTTTTTTTTCTGAAATACTGCAAATCAAACATGGAAACTGAATTATATTCCCTTGATTAATGTTTCAGAGGCACATTTTATTGTCACTTGCATGTTCATTTGGTTTATTTTCAATAGGTCTTGGATTTTCCTGTTAAAATCCTCTCTCTTCCTTCTAGTATTCCTGTAGTTAATAATTTTAAATCCTTAAACACACTAGAAGTACTTGCTGTTTGAGGAACCCCTGTGGTGAATAATTATTTAAACTGAGGATTGCTTTGTTTGAGCAAAAGTTACATTTTCTTTTCTATTTTGAAAAAATAAAACGCAAAAATATTTTCTCCAGATGTGTGTGTAGCTATGCTATATTCTGCTCTTGACCACAATGCTAACTTAATTAGCAGGGTATTTGAAAGACAAGTTAGCTTTGGTGAGTAATTTCTCATCATCATTCATTCATTCATTCTACCGACATTTAATGAGATACTATCAAGTACTGTGGTTACTTAGCCATAAGAGGATTTTTCTGCTCTCAGATAATTTATACTCCTGTGGCAGATGCCAACCAATGGGCAGATGATTAAGTACGGATGAGTAAATATTACAGTCGTAGTATACTCTAGGTCCTTTACCTGCGAAGATAACCTAAGGACTACAGAGAGACAGAAGTGTGAGGAACACAGTGAGACAGGGGAATTAGAAATTTGGATTAATCTTCATTCTAGATTAAAGGATCATATTAAGGGACTGTGTTACGGAAAACCGAGTCCACAAGGTACTTGATTTCAAAGGCAGGAATTTTCCAGCGCCATGCCTCCATCCATATCCCCATCCAGGAACGTAAAATTCCTTGTCTGACTTTTCTGCACTGGCTAGGTAGAAATTCCAGGTGAGCTTCTCTTTTCCGAAAAGCTCTCTGAAAGCTCTGGGAGGAGGGGGCTCTGATTGTGGGCTGAGCAGCCAATCCAATATCAAAGTAGAAGATCAATCCCTCCAGCAGAAGTTTGAAAGAACTCCTCTCCTCTCATTGGACGGGAACATGAATGAAACAGGAACAACTCCAATGTTAAAAACCCACTGCTCCTTACCTATACGGATTCTTCTCTTGGATCCCCTCCCACAGCAGCATGGGAGCTCTCCTCCCCCTCCCCCTCCCCCTCCCCCTCCCCCTCCCCCTCCCCCTCCCCCTCCTCCTCCTCCTCCCACAGCAGCATGGGAGCTCTCCTCCCCCTCCTCCTCCTCCTCCTCCTCCTCCTCCTCCTCCTCCTCCCCTCCCTACCCACCCCCCCCCCCGCCTAATAAATCGCTTTCTTTGGTTAACTCTGGGTCCACGATATTTATTCAAACAGTAAGCTGACCGCGCCTCCAGGGCCCCTTCCCCATTCCTGGGGTAAGAGAGGTCAAGGACCTGGGCACATTGGGGAAAACATCGGATGGAGAACTGGAAGCTCTTTGGGACGCTCCCGCAGCTCTGCTTCCATACCGGGTTATATCTTAGGTGCAGGAGAGGGAGCTGAGCCCCGTGCCCCACCCCATCACAATATTGTGCCCTACCCCATCACAATATGAAGCAGCAGCAGGAGATGAGGCTGGAAAGGGAGAGGTTACAGGGCCTTGTATTCTGTGATAAGCAGGGAAGATTGCTTTGTCTTAAAGGGATATGTGAACCACTCCAGTATTTAAACAGTACAATTATATCGTCTCATTTGCGTTTTAGAAAGAGTACTCTGACAGCAGTTTGTGTGTCTAGAATTGCTGGCACAAATAATTTAAGAAATGATAAAGTGAAGGTAATTTAGGAAAAAAAATCGTTATGCCTCTGTGCTTTCCAAGTCAAGCATTACCAAGTAGCATGAATAGATTTTAACCACATTATTTTTATTTGGTAAATTAGCCTAGAAGTTCACAGAAGCTTATATGCCAGAGTGATTATTTGTTTCCAGCTGGCCTGTAATCCAAAAATGCTTCTACAGGGCCGAATCACATGAAATTTCAGCTCAGGTTGAGCACGGCTGGCCCAGGCTTCCCTTGGCTGGCCTAGTCCCTGTCTGCCGACCCCTGCTGCTGCCTGTTCTCTGTGGAAAGGCTCCCAGAGGGCAGACACTTTTCTTGCTTCTTTTTGCAGCTGACATTGCTATAGCAAGAGCACCATGGATAGAGTCCCAAGTTCTTTCAACAAAGCAAAGACTTGCATGAGATGTGACAGGTCTATAGAGCTACTTATCAGTGAGGGAGAGGCAAGGGGTTGGCACTTCCAGGAATATGACAGAAAGAAAAGGAAGGATAAAAAGCTGCTATCACACCTGCCACAGAGGGCAATAAAAGATACGTGATATGGCAGGGTGGAAAGCTAGTGAGAGTTGAGTGCTTGTTGAACAAATGGTATATTTAGGGTAGCAAAAAGTGTGTTAGCTAGAAACAATTTTTTTTAAGGTCACATTTCCCCAAATGAATGAAGAGGGCCACACTAAATCTTATGATTCTCACAATGTAGTGGAAGACCTGAGAATTAAATGCCTCCAGTACCATTGTGTGTTTGATTTTCATTCTCCAGTCTGGAAACACAAAAGACCATGAATATAGATTATCTAAGAAGGACAAGATTACTGTGGAAGATTTCTGACATTTTCTGAATGCTGTAGATTAATATCCCATTTTAGATCTCTGCTATATTGGATTACAGTAACAGTGGACCTCCCTGTGGAAAACCAGGAATTCAGAAGAGCCTGGTCCAGCTCAGTCTTTCACTGGCCACAGTGTCTCTTAAACCTGACTTGTCTATGTTGGAAGGAAAAAGAGAGACAGTTGACCAACTTGGACCCCACAGAACACTCAGACCTCTGACACTCAGGACTCCTGGTTGTTCAGTGAATAGAGGATTTTGGTGATATTTCTGTTATTGGTACTCTTGGATTCAAACATTGGTTTCATATATGCTGAAGTTTTTAGCATATGACTTCAACAAATTATACATTTCCTCTTAAAAAATACTTTAGCAAAACATGTTCACAATGAAAATGGTTTTTTATTGCTAAGCTTGCATGAATATACCACCACCTCAAGAGATCTATATTTTGCTTCTCAGTTGCTGAAATACACATGATGTTCAGAGATAGTTTCTCCTCTGATTAATGCATAGGTTACAAGGGGGAAATTGAGGTGAGGGATTCGAGATAAGGATAAGAAGCCAATTCCAGTTAGAGGAAGCGGGGCGAGCAGTTTATGTTCCCTGCTTTGTGGATGGGAAGAAAAACTCCTCTCTAAAAATAGGTCCAATATAAACATACAAATTGTCTGAATTAGCTGGAGATTGATACACAGAGAAATGCTAAGGAAGAGAGGTTCATCAGAAGGGTGTCATGTAAAGTACAAGTGAAGGTAGGGCTGGGCACCATGGCTTATGCCTGTAATGCCAGCACTTTGGAAGGTGTGTGGTTTGATTGATCCCAGGAGTTTCAAACCAGCCTGGGCAGCATGGTGAGACCCCAACCTCTACAAAAAATTTTTAAAAATTAGCTGAATATGGTGGTGGGCATGTCTGTACTGCCAAATTGGTAGGCTGAGATGGGAGGACCACTTGAGTCCAGGAGTTTGATGCTGCCATGAGCCCTAATCACTTCATTTCACTCTCCAGCCTGGGTGATAGAATGAGACCTTATCTCCAAAAAATAAATAAATAAGTAAATAAAAGAAAAGTGAAGCTTGACCTGTGATGTTTATTGCTCTTCTAAAGAATTTCATTTTGTGGTAGTGCTATGGGCTGGAGGTTTTTGTCCCTGCATCCTCCCAAATTCATGTGTTGAAGTCCTAACCCCCATACGATAGTATTTGGAAGTGAAACCTTTGGGAAGTAATTAAATTTAGATGCATTGACCAGAGGAGAAATGGTTTCTTTGAACATCTTGTACATTTCAGCAGCTGAGAAGTGAAATAATAGATCTCTTAAAGTGGTTGTATATTCATGTAAGCTTAGCAACAAAAATTCATTTACATTACGAACATGTTTTGCCAAAGTGTTTTTTAAAAGGAAATGTATAATTTGTTGAAGTTGTATGCTAAAACCTCAGCATATTTGCAATCAATGTTTGGATGCAAGAGTATCCAATAACAGAAATATCACCAAAATCCTTTGTTCATAAAGCAGGCAGGAGTCCTGAGAATGTCAGAGCTCTGAGTGGCTCAGTGGCAGTCCAGGCTGGGCAACTGTCTCTTCCTTCTTAAGGCCCAACATACAGAAACTTTGGCCTAGGAGAGATTTTGGCAAGTGAAAGAATGAGCTCTATCAGACCCTTCTGAATTTCTTCCCTCATCAGTAGCTGGCATATCCTAATACAAAGTGTTCCAGATTTAATTTCTGTTTCTATAATGTTTTAAAGTCTTTACAGATGTACTTACATGTTTACTATTGGCCACATCTACATATGAAAAATAATTGATATTCATATGATGATAAAAACACAATGAAATGTTGAATCAAAGTAATATTACATTTGTTTTACAATTTCTGAGGCAGTAATGGGAAATTTTATAAACAATATGGGGTAAAATTCAAAGGCTTGTTTTACTTAAGGGTTACATCTAGTTCAGTCAGAAAGCTTCATATTTGATCTCTTTGGTGAGCTGTAATTTTACTCCCTGGACTTAAAGAGAGTGTAACCTTATGGTAGATGGACAGAGAGAATGATGGAGATTTATGTAAGGTACATGTGATAATGAAAGATTTAAAATGCAAATGGAGGAAATCCTCTTCTCTGCACTTCGGTGTATTGAATGTGTTCAAGTCTACTTGGCACAGGGAAGCCAGGTAGGAAATTATGTGTTTAAGGATGGCAAACTACCCAGTCACCTGGAACATCATATCACTTACCTATGCAGAAGAGAAATTGAAAAATGCCCTGAATAAAGGCAAGTAGAACAATAATGTGCCAACCCAACCCATCAAAGAAAGAAATGGAGAAAATGTGGGGTTGTCAAATTTTATATCAAGACAATAATGTTTCACAATATGCCTATACTTTTTTTAAGTATAGAAAGAGATAATTCTAGCTGCTTGTAGAAATGAAAGAGCAAGCTGGAATGCAATGACAACTTTATACTACAAAAATAGGATGCATGCCTTTTGAGTGGAATTAAGTAACTGGAAAGTTAGGGCTGGCTTCATTAATTGTACCAGTTAATCAGATAAGCCTTTTAGTGAAGATTATTGGAGTCTGAAATCTTCTAAGAATAGAAACTTACATTTTTTTCTCAAGGAAGCTTACCTATAAGCTCAAAAAGATTAAAAGATGACTTCTTATTAAGAAAGCAGAGTGGCTGGTCTTTCACAAGATGAAGATATGTGTCTCCAAGGGGAAGCTCCCCGTCTTTGGCGGGTGGGATCCTCCGTGAGAAGCACGTGTTGAGGTGATACTTGCCTGGTCATCTAGGCTCTCCAAGACTAACCAACCTGATCAGCATTAGCACCCTATGCTTCCCAACTTGTTTTGATTTTTTAGTTTATTACAACCTTACATAGCTGAATTCTACTTAAGCCTCCAGATAAAGTATGTCTTAGGTTTATTTGATTTTGCTGGTGTATTTCAGGTTTAATTTCTGGACTCTTGTCTCAACTATCTTAAAAATGTTCTCCTGCCAAATCTATCATTCTTCCTGTCAGCTGTCCTCCTAACTAGTTTGGATGTACTGAAAACAATGCAAGATTTACACTTACTGCATGCAAAGTTTTGATTGCATCCATAAAATTCGTATTTCATTGTATATTTTAAAAATTCTATTTATCAAAAGTTATCCAATGAATTTTTATTTTCTTTATGATATTAGATATACATCAATTCTGTGAAAAAAATTTTATCTGGAAAAAATATTTGTTGAATGAATTAACTACTACATATTAGGTACTAAGAATTAGCTATTTTAAATTCAATAGTTTTAAAATTTTAATGGCTTAATATTTCTGCCATAAAGGTGACTTAATTTTTACATGATATGTTTTATTTATCTTAAAGTTCAGTAACTTTAGTAAAATGGGTATTTTATTTATTCTTTTTCCTAACAGATTTTATTCGTCTTTATTTAAAAACATAATCCTATGAACCTTGGTTATTCACATTCTCTGGTTGCCATTTAGTCTCAAAATAAACATTGGAAGTGTATGATAAGCAGTTTAATGAAGTTTAATGAAGCCATAGCACTTACAGAGTTCTCTCTCAAATGGTTATGATATAAAATCTGCCATAAAATCAGTGAAAGATGCAAGGTAGAATACATTTTAATACTGGTACAGTAGCAGTAGCAGCTTTACAAATGTTTGTCTATGATTTCTATAGCATTTTTTCTTTTCTGCTTGGTCTCATTATGAGCAAAGAATTTACTTTTCTGGTAGGTATTTTTACCAATTATTCTGTGTCAGTTTTTTACTGGGGTACAGTGTGTATTTTCAATCTCTATAATTACTTTGGGTAGTATGGTCATTTTTACAATATTGATTCTTCCTATCAATGAGCATGGAGTGTTTTTTTGTTTGCTTGTGTCATCTCTGACTTCCTTGAGCAATGGTTTGTCGTTCTCCTTGAAGAGGCCCTTTGCTTCCTTTGTTAGCTGTATTCCTAGGTATTCTATTCTTTTTGTAGCATTTGTGAATGGAAATGCATTCATGATTTGGTTCTTTGCTTGCTTGTTGCATATAGGAATGCTAGCAATTTTGGCACACTGATTTTGTATTTTGAGACTTTGCTGAAGTTGCTTATTAGCTTAAGACGCTTTGGGGCTGAGATGATGGGGTTTTCTGGATATAGGATCATGTCATCTGCAAACAAAGATAATTTGACTTCCTCTCTTCCTGTTTGAATACCTTTTATTTTATTCTCTTGCCTGATTTTCCTGGCCAGAACTTTCAATACTATGTTGAATAGGAGTGGTGAGAAAGGGCATCCTTGTCTTGTGATGCTTTTCAAGGGAAATGCTTCTAGCTTTTGCCCATTCAGTATGATACTGGTTGAGGGTTTTTAATATTTGACTCATTATTTTGAGGTATGTTCCTTCAATATCTAGTTTATTGAGAGTTTTTAACATGAAGGGATGTTGAATTTTATCGGATCTTTTCTGCGTCTATTGAGATAATAATATGGTTTTTGTCTGTAGTTCTGTTTATGTAATGAATTATGTTGATTGATTTGCATATGTTGAAGCAATCTTGCATCCTGGAGATGGAGCCAACTTGACTGTGGTGGATAAGCTCTCTGGATTTGGTTTGCCAGTATTTTGTTGAGGATTTTTGCATCAATGTTCATCAATATTGGCCTGAAGTTTTCTTTTCTTTTTTTCTATCTCTGCTAGGTATTGTTATTGGGATGATCCTGGCCTCACAGAATGAGTTAGTGGGGAGTTCCTCCTTTTCAGTGTTTTGAAATAGTTTCACTAGAAATGGGACCAGCTCTTCTTTGTTCCTCTGGTAGAATTCAGCTGTGAATCTACAGCTGGGAGTTTTTCATTGGTAGGCTATTTTTTACTACCTCAATTTCAGAACTTGTTATTGGTCTATTCAGGGATTCAATTTCTCCCTGGGTCAGTCTTGGAAGGGTGTATGTGTCCTGGAATTTATCCATTTCTTCTACATTTTCTAGTTTATGTGTATATAATTTCTTTAATAATTTTTGTGGCAGACATTTTTATTCTTTGCTGGACAATTTATTGATAATAACCCTCAGACTTTAATTCATGTATATAAAGACATAAGAGGTATCTTTGATAAAACACTTGGTTGGCATTGATCTACATGGACATCTGAATAAGTCCTCAAAAATCTGTTAGGATGACAAGAGCGCTGAGTTGAATTTCCTTGACACATGTGACCTGCTCATGCTGGAATTGTTTGAAATGTCTCCTCAGTTCTAGCTCAACCTTTCCCAGTGAAATTGTCTTTGTGTCTTCTTAATTTCATCCTTCTGGATGTTTATATCTAATAACGTAGATGCTTGTTTACTTATTTCAGTTAAAATTATTTCAAAATAGCAAATATTTATTTTATTTCTAAGACAGATTATGGAGTAAATAATATTGGTTTTATTTCAATACATATATTATGTTCACAAAAAACCACCAATGTTACATACAAAATTGCCCTAATATCTAAATTACAAATCCTTGAGAGTAGAGAATACATATTTTTTATTATCATCCTTTGACTAGAATATAAAGAATCAATAAATATTGGTTATGAATGAATATCACACTTATGTTGTAGAAAATTAATTAATAGGAGTGTCAAGAAAATCTTTAAATCTGACTTTCACACCATTTCAAGTGAACTTGCCATCATTAATAAACTCTTGGTTTTTTCTTTGCCAACATTCTTGTTGATGTAGTAAGCCTTGTTATTTTCAAAGCCTTGATAAAGACTGACCTCCTTGATTAACAACCACTTTCTGAATAGCTCATCCTTTGGAATGAGTTTCTGCTATATTATCAAGCTTTGGCTTAATGCTATTTGGGAATGTTATTGTGATGTATGCTGTTGCTCTAACTATACTATGGGCCTTCAGAGAGTGAAGTAGAAATAAAGACATTAGAGAAGCTGGAAGAGCAATGTATTTCCTGAGGTATACTTTCCAAAAGTAGCATTTGTTTAACTCTTTTTTTTCCAAGCAAAGATGTTCAACTTCTAGTTATTAACACATTATGGAAAGAAACATTATGATGATGAAACACTGAAAGATATCTTCAAGTTGTGCCTCTTTTTCTATGTTTTTGTTTCTCAATGAGCAGATAGTATTGGCCATGGCCTGTCTGGATCTATCCCTGTTTCTTCCACACATGCAAGAACTCTCCTGTTTCTTTCTGCTCCATCTAGAACATATAATGAACACATCTGTCATTCATAGGCAAGCATGTATTTATATGTTGTCATATGGTCATGAGGACAGAGATGGCATGTAAAATTTTCTGACATTTATAATTTTGCCATAAGACTTTAATAAAAGCTCTGTTTTGAGAAGAAAACTTGAGGATTATGACATAAATCCCAAATTAACAAAATGTTATTTAGAAAACTTCAACATATCAGGTGCACTGTCTATTTCTTTCTTTGGATCCCACTGGTTCCTATTAGCAAAATTTATATATATATATGTATATATATATATTTAGAGAGAGAGAGACACTATATCATCTTAAAGGTAACATTTTTGTTTTTAAGAATATTCAGGAAAGATTCAAGTTAAGTTAATATTTCTTTTTATAACCATTATTCTTTTATTCCTATGATCTTGATAAATGTGCTGTCTATTTTTCTTTACCTTAGATTTAAATAATTTAAACAAATCAGGAAATAACCTTGTTTGCTACTTTTCTTGTAAAAGCAGCACTTATTAAAATTTCACTCAGTGTTTGATCCTTTACTACCCCAAAGCTTAATGTCCAAAAAATCTACTTCAAGTCAATATGACTGTTTCCATACATGTTTCATTATTGCATCTTTTGCTGTATCCTTGATTGAAGGTCATGCATTACTAGATGCATGGCAGTGACACCAGTCAACTTCACATCAGATCTGCTTCTTGAGGTTTGCAAAATAGCCCAAAAAAGTCATTCAACTTCCAGTGAGGAACCACACTGAAATTTTGGCGGGCCAACAGGATTGGTGTTTTTATGTCATTGCTGTAAGTTTGGTAGATTATTTAAACCATGCTGTTAGATGGATTCCTGAAATAAACTAGTCTGGATGGAAATAAATACTGGGGAACGTTCATTTTAAAACAGATGAGCATTTTGACTCTCTGAAGTCTTACTGTGGTAAAAAATAACTCTTTTCATGCCATTAGAGGCAAAATTGCTGATTAATGGAAAAATGAAGTTAGTTAGAAAAAAAATCCTTACTGACACTATAAAAACCAGTATTTTATGCTGTATCTCTGAACAATACAACAAACTTTCCTTTAAATCATCTGCTTTAGTCTGCCGTCTCAAAATGGAGATATAATTATTTTCACAATCAGTTTTTTACAATTGGCATAAATGTAAAGAGAAGAGTTAAAATAAATCCATTAAATTCCCTTCCCTGACAACTAGTTTGTAAGTCATAACAAAAACTGTACCTCTTCATATCTTTCAAATTAATTGTTTTGCTGATAAAATAAGAACTGTTTAAAAATGCTTAATCGGTGCAAATGTGGTGTAATTATTGTGTCTGGGAAGTTTTTTGTTTTAATAAGAAAAAAAGAATATTTAAAAAATGCTCTTAACCTATTGATTGTATCCTGGGATATTTGTGAAAAGAAGTGCACTGATGTAGAGAGTAGAAGGATGGTTCCAGAGGCTGGGAAGGGGATGGGGGTAAGGAGTGGTGGAGATGGATTTAAAAATAGTCAAAAGAATGAATAATACCTAGTATCTGATAGCACAGTAGAAGGACTATAGTCAGAATAATTTAATCATACATTTAAAAATAACTAAAAGATTGAGGATGGATTGCTTGTAACACAAAGGTTACATGTTTGAGAGATAGAGACTCCATTTTCTATGATGTAATCATTACACATTTCAGGCCTGTTTCAAAATATCTCATGTAAAAATATACACCTGCTATGTAACCACAAAAACTATAAATTAAAAAAAGAAGTGACTAATAGTTTATAGAGGAAGGAAATTGCTTTGAAAACATCAAGATACTTTTTAAACAGTTTTTTCTTGATATTATTTCTCAATTTTCTGTCGCCCATTTTTGTTGCAATTGCTATATCTGCTCCCCATTAAGAGAATTTACTCACTTCTGTAAGCCTGTGGTAAACTGATATTGTAATAGCCACAAAGAAGCTCTAAGCTTTTTTAGGGATTTTACATGTATGGCAGAAGAATACCTCTAAACAAAGACTCTTTGAAGGGCTGGCTGCATAATTTGTGGGCCCACTGAAAAACAAAAATGGAGTCTACTAAAAAAGTAAGAATTTCAAAATGGCAACAGGAGAGGACTAAACCAAGCGTGGAGCTTTTGTCATTTGTGATTGCACAGGTCAGGGTCCATGAGATTGGTCCTAGCTTCTTCTGGGAGCCTCTTAACTATTCTCTTCCCTGTTTTTAAAATTCTTTAAATGAGGAGTGTCGGTTCTTTTATTTGTCATAGACTTTGAGCAGCTGTTTTTCCTCTCCCTTTAATATTTTGGATCCTTATTTTTGCCTTTCTATCAATTTTTGACTTATGTCCATGCTTTAAACTGCAGTGACATTTCCTTGACAACTAATTCCAAAACATCTTTCAATTTAACCACCTCCTTGACCTTCCTTCTCCCTTCGATTCCTTCTGATTCTGGCTTGCATGGTCTGGTTCCAATACCCTGATTTATGCTCTTATCCAACACTCCTCATTGACTCAGGATTGTTAAATGTTCTGTAGGCCCCTGGAATGAGTCAGTAATTCACATATCTTGAGACTAGATAGCAGCATCTTGACCACTAGGATTCCATTGTCTTTGTGTTCTTCTTCCTTAGACCTCAGATTTTGGAAAGATATAAAAGGAAATATGCATTATTTATTTTTGGAAGTGGTTTATTTCTGAATTTATGACCTCATTTCTACCTTGTGAACAGGACTAGACAATAACTTAAAGGAGACTAAGGCACTCTTTCATCATTATTAGAAACTCTTAATAAAACCTTAAGTTTTTGACTTTCTTTTTTTTAACTCCTGGGCCCCCATCTGGATCCTTCTAACTCTGAAGATCAACAGATAACCTTCAAGGAGGATGAGGAGAGCTTAACAGAAAGAAGAGGAAAAGGACATTTTAAAAGAGTAACTTTGAAACTAAGGGGATTTTTGAAAACAAAATAGTTCAGCCTCTAGAGAACACAACCTAAACAAGAAAAGCCAAAGAACCAAAGAACATACAAAGATTTTTTTTAATACAAATTTTTCTAAAAAATGTGTCTTGTCCTTCTGATATTAGTACAAGGAACTGAGCCAGAGGTAGGAGTGAAGTCATCGTATTTCCTCCTGGCCTTCCTGTTTCTAGTAATAGTTCTACAGTTCTAAAGAAGCTTCTTAATTCCTCCCAATCACCAAATAAGGTAATGGGGGAAGCAATAGTCAGTTCTTATTATTGAGGAAACTGAGGCTCATGTGGCTTAGCTGATATTTCCAAGGTCACAAATTAATGTAAAAATTTAATGAGGATGCAGAATTTTCAAATGCTTAATGAGTCTTGTCATATCTTGCTACTAGCATTGAGATTATTTGTCACTGTTGTCACTGTTTTTACCCATTTCTGTTATTTCTAGATTCACTTAGGTCTTCAACTTCCTTTGCTGTTTTTCCCCTTTCTCTATTCATCGTTCTTATGTATGACATTCTTTAGTTTATGCCAGTGTAATTTTGTTGATGGACTGTTTTTTCAAGTATTTGAAGCTGGCTCTTTAATATGTATTATTTCAATAATGAGGTAAGATAGCATGCTAAAAATTACTACAATTTTTAGCTTAACCAATAACATGTAGTTTCCACATGTCACTGGGTGTTGCTTATAATCTCTCAAAATTTGACTCAATGGTTATTTATCCTTAGCGATATTGTTAGTTTTAAATATCACCAGGCTCTTAGATGGAGATCTTAAGATTGTACAGTTGCTTAGTTACTGGCTTTTCTCATTGCTTCCCATTTAAGCCAATGACTAAATGAACGATTAGGACTTGGGCTGTGTGAGAAATGTGTTTTATTTGGCATGGGCCCTAATGATCAGATAATGAACAGCTTCATTCCTATCAAGAGGATATTCTAAAGGATGGTTTCATTTCTTAATGCTGACCCTCACTCTGAGAAGCAGGCTGCTCTAATCATGATAGTTAATGACCAATAAGTGGCCATTTGTCACATTTTCATTCTTTATTCCAGGCCTCAGCCAACCTCTAACATAAAGAATTCAAACTATGATGAAATGCTGTAACAGGTAACGATGAGAGAGATGATGAGAATTTTTAGGGCAGAGTTCATGCTCCATATGTTCTCTGTAGTAATCATATTGAAAAATAGTAGTTTGGTTCGAGACACTCTACAGTTTGATTCACTGGACATTTATTGACTACCCTGTGTGTAACTCCTAACAGGAGAAAGATAAATGAATATCAAGGCACAAATCTCTGTCTTTAAAAGGCTTATTCTGTAGTAGGAATCAGGTTCTTAATAAAAAGTTAAATGAAATAGATTAAGACAAGTTTGATTACTAGACTTGTGTACAGAAAATTTTATAAATTCAGAGGAAATCTTAAAAGTCTCCAAAAATTATGAAGGTCTTTAAATGGTTTCTTATGTACCCTTGGCTTGTGTGTACTTGACATTGACTATAAACATAACCCAACATTTGAAAAGTTCACAGTTAAATTGTGGAAGTTCATTAACTATATGATTAAAGCTGATTTGTTAAGTTTAAATTTCCATAATCCATTTACAAGGTTTATTCATTTAAAATTTATAAATTAGCAGTTTTCTCAGCTTCTATTATTCAGGTCATTGCACTTTAGATAAGCTAAATGTTTAAGTGTTCCCTCTAAAGAAAGCAAACAAAATTTAAATATCTAACATGGTAAGGTCAAAATAAGGAAAGTAATCATCTGGGTCTAAACAAGGGCTTCTATTATTATTAGACACTAATATTCTATAAATTATTCTATAAATAATCCTTAAATTATACATTATTAGAGAATACATTTTAAGAATGAAGTATTTTAAAATAAAATCTTACGATGTCATTTTCCATGTGGGTGGTATATGCCACATATTCTAGATCTATTCTCATGATATGTCATTCAAATAAAGTTTAAAAAGAGAATAACCCTATTTAGATGCGTTTGTTATTATAATACGATATGCCAAGGGAATTTCCAATGACCTAAGTGTTATACATTACAATTTCTGTTTAGGATTAAAACATACTGAAAAAAGAGTTTACAAGGCTTCATTTATTCAGTTGTAATATATGTAGTGATGAAGATGGGAAGGTGAAATAGAAATTAGATAAGTATAAATGGAAATCAAGATTACAGTGATGAAACTCAAAAGATTATTGGTCACCAAATATTAACCTTTTGCAAAGGATTTTGGTAATAAGAGGAGAGAAATAATAGCCCATAACTTATAAAGACTTTTTCATTCTTTAACTAAGTATTTATTTACTTAGTGTCTACTCTGTGTGTCAAACACTGTGAGAGATAAAATATCACCTCCAAAAAATGTAAAATCTAGTAGCAGGACTAAAACATCAGCATAAATAAGTGCAATGTTTGGTAGAACATAAAAGGTTCATAACTGAGGTATAGAAAAAATCATATGAATGTTGAAAGGTGGGGAATATAATGTCCAACTTGTGAGGTAGGAAGTGAGTTGATTCAGCAAAGATTCCACAGATCAAGTGGCATTATACTTGTGATGGTTTTTTTGAGGATGAAATAAGTCAAATGTAGAGGAATGATGAGCATGACAAAAGCCCTGATTGACAGAGCCACTGAGGAAGTAAAGAAGAACAGGAATTGAAAAGTTTTGGAAAATACAGGATGCTTGTGTGTGGGAGAACATTGAATCCCAGGTTAAAGGGCAGTCTCATTCAATTCTATTCAGCAAGTATGTATCAAGCAATACTGTATGTGTTGTGCTAAAATCTGTGAATACAAAACAATCAGGACAACAAGTTCTCAGTCCTCAGGAATTCATTTTGTCGATATAGATGTCAGAGAAGTCAGGAATTGAATAAACTAGGCAAATTATTAGATACTTTTGGTCAGAGGAAATCTGGGTTATAATTTGGAAGCAGTAATATAAAGGTGGTGTTTAAAACAAACTGGAATAGAAAAGACTTAGGCAATACACTCTCAAAAGTCAGCATTTACAATTTTATTTTATTTTGTTTTGGAAAGGACATCTCTTAAAAGAAGAAGAAAAGGAAATGTACCAAATTATGTTTACAGGCTGGTGGAGAGAACACATCTAAGTGGAGTGAGGCCTTGCTTTTTCTTCAGGAATCCCAAGGTAATGTTATAATTTCATTTAAGTGAAGGTAATTCTGACACGGAGTAGTCACTGGAAAGATTTATTTTTTTAATATGCACAACTGCATGCACTAATGAGGACAGAGGCTTGGCGCCAGATCCTGAAAACACCAGTGTTCCTGCCCTCTCAGGAGACTGACTGTCTCAGTAGCTCAAGATCACAGCGAGAGAAAATAAGTGATACCAAGGATTTTGGTAAGGGGGTGAGAGTGATGGAAGAGAGGAGGAAAAGAGAGAGGTTATGTTAAAATTGAAGAATGAAATAAATCTATGTAAAATTAAAATTCATTCTTAACAGTTTCACAGTTAGGAAATATGACACACTTGAATGCCAAATGATTGCTCTAAAATTCTGCTGCTGATCTATTAAAATGATTTAACTTTTCTCCATATGGTATGCAGAATTCTAGGATGTCCCACAAGATAACCACCCCTGATGAACAAGCTTTGTTTAATCCCTTCTCCTTCAGGGTGTATCAAACCTGTGAATATGAAGATGTCTGTCTTGTGAGTAAATTATATCATATAGCAAAATTGGACTTTTGTCAAATGTAAGTTTGATTCCTGTAGTCAGCTGACTTTGGGCCAATCAGAAGTGGGATTATCCTGAGTGAGCCTGACCTAGTCAGGTGAAACCTTTGAAAAAGGGTTCAGGAATAAGAAATGCTCTCTGCCATTGAATTTGAACAAGAAAGCCACACTGAGTTATATAGCTGCAAAGAAAGAATATTCCAGTAACCATATCCGCCTGCGAGAATCTGAAGGCTCAGAGGAGATGCAGCTCTGATTCACACCTTGAGCACTGCCTTGTCAGATCCTGAGCAGAGCACCCTGCTAAGCAGAGTTCAGACTTTTGACCTACAGAAACTGTGGGATAATAAATGACTGTTTTAAGTTGCTAAGTTTGAGATAAATTGTTATACTGCAATAAAAAACGTATGTACTTACTTGAATAAATATTCTGAGGGTGGGAAGATAAAAATACATATGAAAATGCTTTTATTAAAAGAAGAATGAAAATTCATTGATTAGTCAACCTAAAAGTGTTTTAGCTGGTAGAGTTTCTTTCCCTACAACTGGCTCTTATTCTTAAGAGTTAAGTGTGGTTTAAGATTGAGCAGACCATCAAATGAGGGCATCAAATGGCCATTGAGTACTGTGGCAGAGAAAAAAAAAATCTCTCTTTATATCACTTAATTATCACTGTGAAATTATTATTGGTTTCCTAAAGAGAGGAAATGAGCTATTTTGGTCAGAATTGGACTTCTATTTGTTGACAAAAGTTATCGGTTAACTGTCCATTTTTGAGGTACAACTGTATAACTTATGCTGTCCCTTTGTTTCTGTCATTAAAATATTCTCTTGGCATTGCACTGAAGAATGTGATATCATTTGTGTATTGTATAGACAAAGATATCATGGTCATTAGTTTGGGTCACGCATAGTATTTGTTGAGAAATGAGTTCCACTCTGCCTTCTCTCAACTTTCATCCTTGATTCCTGGAATAATAAAAATGAATTTTTGAAAAGAATAAGGAAATTAACAGAAATTTTGTAATCAGAATTAAGCTCCAGAGTTATGCTGAAAACCAACTTGGCAATCTTAGGAACCAGGAAAACAGAGCTGTTCTTTGTCAGTAAACTAGCATATGGAATAAGGGTGTAAGAAGTGGTTCAATGTAACAGTAGAAAGGTTTGTTTTTCTCGTGTATGTCTCATCAGGAGGCTGTGTTTGAAAAGTGGTTTCCTTTATCTCTCGCTTCAGCAGGCTGGACGTGAAGACTAGTGCCTCATTTTTATCTGTAAGGAGTGAAAAACAGGAGCAGAATCACTGAAAATCTGCTTAGGTGCTGAGAGGAGAGAGAAGAACTCAAATGGGTAGGACAGGGGGGAAAGAATAAAACAGGGAGCAAGAAAGAAGAAATCTCCCAATGTTCTTCCTTAGTGACAGACTTTGTATCATTTGCTGAAGACAAAAATTGCAGAACAGTTTGGCATTATTCTCTGGACTCTATTGGGTATTTGATCTTAAAATTTTAGAACTTTTACTAATGGACTGTGTTTTAAATCCTTTCAAACATTAGGAGTTTAAATAGATATATAGGTACACCTTTCTATTAGCATTCTAGTAGCCTCAAAAATGTGTAAATCAAGACATAGGATATCAAGCATTCCTATTGTTGAACTACAGATAATTGCAGGTATACATATATGTATAGATATTAAAGTATACTGCAGGATTTTCTAATAAATTCTGATAAATAGTGCATATTTTATCATATTGAACAAAGTCATAAGAGTTCAGTAATCATTCCCTTTACTCTGATACTTACCTGTTTACCAATCTCAGTTCATTTGTGCTGCTATAATAGAATATCTGAGACTGGGTAGTTCAAAGAATATTTATTTTTGAACTATTTCTTTTTATTTCAATTGGTTTTAGGGGAACAGGTGGTATTTGGTTACGTGGATAAGTTCTTTAATGGTGATTTCTGAGATTTTGGTTCCCCCATCACTTGAGCAGTATACACTATACCCAATGTGTGGTCTTTTATCTTTCACTGCCCTCCACCCTTTCCCCAGAATCTCCAAAGTCCAATGTATCATTCTTATATTTTTTCATCCTCATAGCTTACCTCCCACATATGAGTGAGAACGTACAGTCAAAAACAGAAATTTATTTCTCATAGTTCTGGAGGTTGGGAGCCCAAGCTAAGGATGCCAGCAGTTTTGTTGGTACCTTCTGCCTATAAGCCTGTAAAATAAAAAAAAATAAGTTAGTTATGCCCAAGATATAATGGGGGTACAGGCGTTGGGTAAGTGCTTC
Organism: Callithrix jacchus; assembly: GCF_049354715.1. NCBI lineage: Eukaryota > Metazoa > Chordata > Mammalia > Primates > Cebidae > Callithrix > Callithrix jacchus. Next base: position 119,042,730 of record NC_133503.1, on the reverse strand, counting down.
TATTGCAAATGGGAAAAATCGACAAAAACAAAGGGGTTCAGGCCCTGTGGAACTCCAAAACCCAGCAGTGTAGTCATTGAATCTTAAATTGCTTTTGACTTCATGTATTACAACCAGGCCACACTGATACAAGGCCTTGGACAGCTCTTCCCTTGTTGCTCTGCAGTGTACAGCTCCCATGGCTGCTTTCATGGGTGGGCATTGAATGTCTGTAGCTTTTCCAGGCACATGATGCAAGCTGTCAGTCAATCAACCATTCTCTGGGATCTGGAGAAAATGGACCTCTTCTCACAGCTCCACTAGGCAGTGCCCCAGTGGGGACTCTGTGTGGGGGCTCTAACACCAACATTTACCCTTTGCACTGTACTAGTAAAGGTTCTTCATGATGCCTCCACGCCTGCAGCATACTTCTTTCTGGACATCCAGGCATTTTCATATATCCTTTGAAATCTAGATGGAAGCTCCCAAGTCTCAACTCTTGCTTTCTGTGTACCTGCAGGCCGAACACCACATGGAAGCCTCCAAGGCTTGGGGCCTGCCCTCTCTGAAGCGATGTCCCGAGCTATACCTTGGGCCCTTTTAGCCATGGCTAGAATTGGAGTAGCTGGGACACAGGGTGCCATGTTCCAAGGCTGCACTGATCAACAGGACCCTGGCCCTGGCACATGAAACCATTTTTCCCTGCTAGGCCTCCAGGCCTGTGATGGAAGAGGCTGCCACAAGGTATATAAAATGCCCTGGAGGCATTTTACCCATTGTCTTGGCTATTAACATTTGGCTCTACTTATGTAAATTTCTACAGCCTTGAATTCCTCTGCAGAAAATGTTTTTTTTCTTTTCTAATGAATGGTCAGGCTGCAAATTTCCAAACTTGTATGCTCTACTACCCTTTTAAATACAAATTTTAGTTTCAGGTCATTCTTTGTTTATGCAAATGAACATAGACTTTTAGAAGTAGCCAGGCCATACCTTGAATGCTTTGCTGCTTAGAAATTTTTTCCACTGGTTACCCTAAATCATCTCTCTCAAGTTCAAAATTCCACAGATCTCTAGAGCAAGGACACAATGTCACCTGTTTCTTTGCTAAAGTATAGCAGGAGTAATCTTTACTCCAGCTCCTAAAAGTTCCCCAGCTCCATCAGACCACCTCAGCCTGGACTTCACTGTCCTTATCACTATTGGCATTTTGGTTGCAGCAATTTAACAAGTCTCTAGGAAATTTCAAATTTGCCCTCATCTCCCTGTCTTCTTCTGAGTCCTCCAAACTGTTTAAACCTCTGCCATTACCTTGTCCCAAAGCTGCTTCCACATTTTCAGGTATCTTTATAGCAATGCCCCATTTATTTGGTACCACTTTTGTATATTAGTTCATTTTCACACTATTATAAAGGACTATCTGAGATTGGGTGATTTATAAAGAAATGTGATTTAATTGACTCACAGTTCTGCAGGCTTTATAGGGAGTATTGCTGTGAGGCCTCAGGAAACTTATAATTATGGTGGAATGGCAAAGAGAAAGCAAGAACATCTTGACATGGCAGAGTGGGAGAGAGAGTGAAGGGGAAATGCTACACATTTTCAAACAACCAGATGTCATGAGAACTCGCTCACTATTATGAGAACAGCAAGCATGATATCCACCCCTATGATCCAGTGAATACCCACCAGATCCCTCCCCTGACGTGGGACTTACAATTCAACATGAGATTTGGGTGGTGACCTAGAGCCATTTCACTATCTACCTATTGATTTACATACTTAAAATTTAATTTTAATCAGGTCCTTACAACCCCATAGGTAATATATGAATTATTTTATTCTGTAGGTGTAAATGTATACTCAGAGAGACAAAATGATTTATTTTGACTTCATATCTGGTAGTCATCAAGGACCCAAATGTATCTTTCTAGGAGCATTGTTTGAATGAATCAAAACAGCATCCGGATAAGAAATGGACCGAATAAGAAAAAAAAATAACTGGATGTATAAATAAATTCTGCTATTTCTACCTCTTACTGCCATAAAAAAAAAGAAAGAAAGAAAGAAAGAAAGAAAGAAAAAAGAAATGGACTGATTTGGTATTCTTGTTGAATGTATGCATGTTTGAGTGGGGATATATACTATACAACATAAAATAATATATGAGAGTATGTCATATTTACATAAATAATATAATAATACAGAATAATGTAATAAAGTTAGAGATTTGATTAGACTTAATTTTATTTATTCTGAGAGGAACATTGAAAAGCTGAAATTAATCAAAACTAAGTATGGAAAGTAGGCTAACATTCTAAAAACCATGCTCAAAGAAAATTACTTGTAATAAATAGAGAAATGCTTTATTAAAGAGCAAGCTCCAATGGTTTAGAAACCATTTTTGTTTTATTCAAAAATGGTTCTTGTTACATGGTAGAAGTTGAATATTTGCTTAATGAAATAATTTGTGAATGAATTAATGTTTAGACATAATGTCTGTCATTATTTGAAGGAAGATATTTGATTTATTTACTAGTAGAAATAACTGGATATTACATTGAGAAATGTAGCTATGTTAATATGAGGAAAAAAATTCCCATGGTAAGTGCTTTTTTGAGGCTTTTCGAGTATTTGCGATTATTCCACTGTAAAAAGAGTCTTTTGCCATGCAAAGATCTAATTAAGTCCCACATATTTATTTTTGTTTTTATTGCATTTGCTTTTGGGTTTTTGGTCATGAAATCCTTGCCTACATCAATATCTAGGAGGGTTTATCCAATGTTATATTCTAGAATTTATATAGTTTCAGGTCTTAGATTTAAGTCCTTGATCCATTTTGAGCTGATATTAGTATAAGGTGAGAGATCAGAATTCAGTTTCATTTTCCTACATGTGGCTTGCCAATTATCCCAGCTCCATTTGTTGAAAAGGATGTCCTTTCCCCACTTATATGTTGGTTTGCTTTGTGAAGATCAGTTGGCTGTAAATATTTGGGTTTATTTCTGGGTTCTCTATTCTGTTCCATTGGTCTATGTGCCTATTTTTATAGCAGTCACATGCTGTTTTGGTGATTATGGCCTTGTAGTATAGTTTGAAATTAGGTAATGTGATGCCACCAGATTTGTTATTTTTGCTTAGTCTGGCATTGTCTGTGAGGGCTCTTTTTTGGGCCCATATGGATTTTAGGATTGTTTTTTGTAGTTCTGTGAAGAATGATGGTGGTATTTTGATAGTAATTACATTGAATTTGTAGATTGCTTTTTGCAATACACTCATTTTCACATTATTAGTTTAACCTATCAATGAGCTTGAGATGTGTTTCCATTTGTGTTGTCTATGATTTCCTTCAGCAGTGTTTTACAGTTTTCCTTTTAGAGGTCTTTCACCTCTTTGATTCAGTATATTCCTAAGTATTTTATTTTATTTTATTGCAGCTATTGTAAAAGGGATTGTGTTGTTGATTTGATTCACAGCTTGGTCACTGTTGGTGTATAGAAGAGCTACTGATTTGTGTACAGTAATTTTGTATCCAGAATCTTTGCTGTATTCTGCAGTCAGCAGAGTGAACAGACAGCCTGCAGAATGGGAGAAAATCTTCACAATCTATCCATCTGAGAAAGGACTAATATCAAGAATCTACAGCAAACTCAAGTTAGCAAGAAAAAAAACAAACAATTTAATCAAAAACATCCTAAGGACATGAATAGACAATTCTCAAAAGAAGATATACACATGGACAACAAACATATGAAGAAATGCTCACTATCACTAATGATCAGGGAAATGCAAATCAAAACCACAATGCGATACAACCTTACTGCTGCAAGAATGGCCATCATCAAAATATAAAAAAATATTAGATATTGGCATGGAAGCTGTGCACAGAGAACACTTCTACACTGCTGGTGGGAAATGTAAACTAGTAAAACCGCTAAACCACTATGGAAAACAGTGTGGAGATCCCTTAGTCGTTATACAAAAAGGTACTTGCACACTGCTGTTTATAACAGCACAATTTACTATTTCAAAAACATGGAACCAACCCAAATGCCCATCAATCAACAAGTGGATAAAGAAACTATGGTGTATATATGCAATGGAATTCTACTCAGCCATAAAAAGAATGCATTCATGGCATTCTCAGAGACCTGGATGAGATTGGAGAGTATCATTCTAAGTGAAATAACTCAGGATTGGAAAAGCAAACATTGCATGCTCTCATTCATAAGTGGGAGCTAAGCTATGAGGATGTAAAGGCATGGGAATGACACAATGGACTTTGAGGATTTGGTGGAATAATGTGGAAGGGTGTGAGGGATAAAAGGCTACAAATTGGGGGCAGTGCATACTGCTCAGGTGCAAAATATCACAAATCACCACTAAAGAACCTACTCATGTACCAACACCACCTGTATCCCTACAACCTATGGAAATAAAAACAATATTTTGTTTAAAAAAGAAGAATATCATATAAAGTTATATATTTCAATTTAATTACCAAAAGCTGTTTAGCTAATAGCAGAATACTTTACAGGTAAAGTATATGCCATAGACATCTAATGTTATTCTATGAAAACTTGGATGATTACCAATATTCTTAGAATAATTTCTATGACTTGAACTGAAAGACTAAAGAATGGGTTCTATTCTTGAGCTGAAATACAGTATATGCTACTTCATGACTAGGCAAGGGTTGACTAGAATTACAAATTAGTGAGCATAGATAATTCTAAAAAAATCTCAAGAATTAAAAAAAAATCCCATATTCTTGATCAATCCATATGAAGATGCAAGCTTCAGATTTGGATCAGACAGTAATAGTAACTATGGATAACACGCATAGTAGACCCTTCTTTCTGGGAGAAAAAAAATGTTCTGGTGACATATCAATAGTTGTTGAACTTCATTTTCATATTTTTCTTGTTTATGGGTAAAACCCATTGAAATATTGAATATATCAGGAATTTACATATAGTATAACCTTAGTGGAGCCTAATTTCATCTTTCACAAAACTGATTTCGGAAAACAGCAACATGCCTTAGAAATTAAAGGGATAGTGAATTCCAAATATGTTCCCTGGTTAGTCAACAAAAGAACACATTTTTAGGCCTGTTTGCTTTTTCTTTCATGATTGGTTTATTTCTTTAAATATATAGCAAACCAAATTGATTTTATAGAGTGTTAATCTCATCACTCAAATCATTTATTGAGGACAAATCTGTACAATGCAAATTAAATATAATGTGTAACTTAATACTTACACTGTCAGATATATATGTTTTTAAATTTTGAACACTTAAAAAATCTATTAAATAGCAAAAATTTATGCATAAAAACATGCTGAGAGAGCTAATTTTATGAAGCAATAAGAATTTTATTGTGGGAGTCCTGATGTAATATTTTTTTGGGTGGGTAGAAAAGCTATAGATTTATTTTCCTAGAAAAATATCCCACAAACTTAGACATATTTTTTTGATCCAGTGAGTGAAACTCAGGGTTCAAGTCAGTTTAAAGTTTTGTGGTGGATATATTTTATATATCTGCCAAAAAGTATCATTCTAAACAGAAAATGGGACCAAAACACTTTTGAAAAAATTCAACTGAAAGCCTATAGTATTATGGTATATATTTCTCACTAGTATTTACTGAAACTAATGTATTACATTATCATTGCTTCAATATTTATGAGTAGTTGAAGGCTCAGTTTGCCATGGAATGGAGAAATTCTGAACTTTCTGTTTAGTACAAGTTTCGAAAAAAGCACATCTTTCTCTATTGCTTTTTTTGATAGACAAAGAAAGGACATCTGAGGCAGTACAGAAGCAACAGAACAAAACTCATAGCTATAGTTTCTGGAGAAATGTATCTTAAGAGAAGATATAAATAAATGACCCCTTTTCTGACTAGTTGTTTGATAGCATGGTAATTTTTACTTAATTTTTTCATCTAAAGAATGGCTATATCACAAATATTATCTTTCTTTGCATGGATGAAAATAATTTATAGGATAATTTAGAGTGATCTGGACGCACAGGATATTCTACAAAAATGCTCAATAGCTAAGAGAATGGCTCATTTTAAATATAAATCAAGTATGTTAGGGGAGGAAGATTCCAGGAAAGAAACCAGGCAAAGTGCCACATGAGAGCACTTGGCAGATGTTTCAGCAGCAGCAAGGTGTGGTACTTTCTTATCAGCTCATCACAAGGTATGATGGGGCTCATCCACAGGACATGAGACAGACTCCAGATTACTCTTTAGAAGTCAGACCTTGCCTAATGAAAAGATCTCTAACTGAAAAGAAGTATCACACATCTAATCAATGTAAGCTTTGCTGGAACTAGAGTCATAGTCTTCACAAAGCTTTCAAATTAGTAGGGAAGGCTGGCTCTTAAATATGTCTTAATGATGCCTTGCAAAGAACGGACAGATGATCAGGAGAGTCATTTTAGCTCAACCTGATTGGAGGTGGAGTTTGTCAGTGTATTAGTCCATTTTCACACTGCTGATAATGACATACTCAAGACTGAGAAATTTACAATAGAGAGAGGTTTAACTGGATTTACAGTTTGATGTGGCTGGGGAATCCTCACAATCATGGCAGAAGTCAAAGAGGAGCAAGTCATGTCTTACATAAAGGATAGCAAGCAAAAAGAGTTTATGGAGGAAAACTCCCCCTTATAATAATCATCAGATCTTGTGAGACTTACTATCATGAGAACAGCAAGGGAAAGACCTGCCTCTATGATGCAATTACCTCCCATCTGGTCCTTCCCACAACACGTGGGAATTCAAGATGAGATTTGGGTGGGGACATAGCCAAACCGTATAATTTTGCCCTTGGCCCCTTCCAAATCTCATGTCCTCACATTTCAAAACCAATCATACCTTCCCAACAGTCCCCCAAAGTCTTAACTCATTTTAGCATTAACTGAAAAGTTCACAGTGCAAAGTCTCATCTGAGATATGGCAAGGTCCTTCTGCCTATGAGCCTGTTTAAAAAAAAAAAACAACAACAACTCATTACTCCCTAGATACAATGGGGGCATAGGCATTAGGTAAACCTCAGCTGTTCCAAATGGGAGAAATTGGCCAAAATAAAGGGGCTACAGGCCCCATGCACGTCCAAAATCCAGTGAGTCAGTCAAATCTTAAAGCTCCAAAATGATCTCCTTTGACGTCAAGTCTCATATCCAGGTCATAATGATGCAAAAGGCAGATTTCCAAGTCTTGAGCAGCTCTGCCCCTGTGGCTTTGCAGGGTTTAGTCTTCCTCCTGGCTGCTTTTACAGATTTACATTGAATGTCTGAGGTTTTTCCAGGCACATAGTGCAGTCTGTCGGTGGATCTACCACTGTCCTGTCAGTGGTCTGAAGGATGGTGGCCCTCTTCTCACAGCTCCACTAGGTGCTGCCCCAGTAGGGACTCTGTGTGGAGGCTCCAACTCCACATTTCCCTTCTGCAATGACCTAGCAGAAGTTCTCTATGATGGCCCTGCCTCTGCAGCAAACTTTTGCCTGGGCCCAGATGTTTCCATACATCTTCTGAAATCTAGGTTGAGGTTCTCAAATCTCAATTCTTGACTTATGTGCACCCACAGGCTCAACACCATGTGGAAATTTCTAAGGCTTGGGGCTTCCATCCTCTGAAGCAACAGCCCAAGTTGTACCTTGGCTCCTTTAATCATGGCTCAAGTGACTGCAGCACAGGGCACCAAGTCCTTAAACCACACACAGCATGAGAAGTCTGGGCTTGGTCCAGGAAACCATTTTCTCCTAGGCTTCTGGGTCTGTGATGGTGGGAGGGGCTACCATGAAGACCTCTGACATGCGCTGGAGACATTTTTCCCATTGTCTTGGGGAGTAACATTCAGCTCCTCGATACTTATGCAAACTTCTGCAGCCAGCTTGAATTTCTCCTCAGAAAATAGGTTTTTCTTTTCTATCACAATGTCAGGCTGCAAATTTTCTGAACTTTTATGCTCTGATTCCCTTATAAAATGGAATGCTTTTAACAGCACCCAAGTCACATCGTAAATGCTTTGCTGCTTAGAAATTTCTTCCATTAGATACGCTAAATCATCTCTCTCAAGTTCAAAGTTCCACAAATCTCTAGGGCAGGGACAAAATGCCACCAGTCTGTTTGCTAAAATATAACAAGAGTCACCTTTGCTTCAGTTCCCAAGTTCCTCATCTCCACCTAAGACCACCTCAGCCTGGATTTTATTGTCCATATCACTATCAGACTTTTGGTCAAAGCCATTTAACAAGTATCTAGGAAGTTCCAAACTTTTCCACATCTTCCCATTTTTTTTGAGCTCTCCAAACTGTTCCAACCTCTGCCTGTTACCCAGTTTCGAAGTTGCTTCTACATTTTTAGGTATCTTTTCAGCACTACATCACTCTACTGGTACCAACTTACTGAATCAATTTGTTTTCATGCTGCTGATAAAGTCATACCCAAGACTGGGCAATTTACATAAGAAAGAGGTTTAATTGGACTTACAGTTGCACGTGGCTGGAGAAACCTCACAATCATGGTTGTAGGCAAAGAGGAGCAAGTTGCATCTTATATGGATGGCAGCAAGCAAAAAGAGCTTGTGCAGGAAAGCTCCCCCTCCTAATAACCATCAGATTTCATAAGACTTACTGTCACAAGAACAGCATGGGAAGGACCTGTCCCCATGATTCAATTTCCTCCAACCAGGTTCCTCTCACAATACATGGGAATTCAAGAGGGGGTGGGGAATTTGAGATTTGGGTGGGGACACAGCCAAACTATATTAGTTAGAAATACGTTTCCAGGAAAGTGCCTTGTGTCTAGCTCTTGGCTACTGGGTTTAAGTTAGTACTAGGAAAGGGTAATAATCCCCAAAGAGGTAATATGTGTCCAAAAAAATCCTTATTGGATTATTTCAGAATTTTCATTTATTCTACTTCTATCATTTCCTGACTCATATCTTCATCTAATCTATATTTTATCATGTGTCATTCATCCTTCCTTGCCTCTTAAATTTCAAAGTTGCCTTATTGCCTAATAAACTCCTGAATTTAGTTTCCAAGGTTCTCTGTAATCTCATACTACCTCATAAATCTTAAAATTCAATAAAAAGAAAGCACATCTAGACATGGTAGTTTTTAGCTTTTGTGTGTATGATTTTTGGCCTTCACCTATCCTGGCCTATAAAAATAATTTAAGACATAACTAAAATCTCATTTTCTTCATTATGTTCTCTGATTCTACTCCTTGGAAAAAGCACTTAATTTCCAGAAACTAAGAGGTTTTTGTTTGTTTGTGTATAATGTTAATTTGGCCCTTACCTTGTATATATTTCCTGAGAAGATATCACTGGCAGAATATATTTAATGAATAAAATTATTTACCTGAAAAGAAAATAACACTGCTTGAAAAATAAGTAAAAATTGTGTGCCACAATTACATTTTGAGCTCATGGGTATTGGTGCTACAAAATTCAAACATATACTTTAACCCTGCTTTGTCTCAAACATTGACTAACTCATTTTGAAGAATATAATACATCTATTTAATAGTATGGAAGTTTTATAACAATTCTGCTTCAAAAATGATACAAATTATGCTTTGTAATATTATATTTTTCTGTACATTTATTTTTGGCTTTCCAATTAAATTTTAATAAGTCCTGTAAAATAAGAACCTTTTGATTACTGTAGCTTTGTAGTATAGTTTGAAGTCCGGTAGTGTGATGCCTCCTGCTGTGTTCTTTTTGATTAGAATTGACTTGGCTATGCAGGCTCTCTTTTGGTTCCATATGAAGTTTAAGGTGGTTTTTTCCAGTTCTGTGAAGAAGGTCATTGGTAGCTTGATGGAGATAGCATTGAATCTGTAAATTACTTTGGGCAGTATAGCCATTTTCATGATGTTGATTCTTCCTAACCATGAACATGGAATGTTTCTCCATCTGTTTGTGTCCTCTCTTATTTCATTGAGCAGTGGTTTGTAGTTCTCCATGAAGAGGTCCTTTACATTCCTTGTTAGTTGTATTCCTAGGTATTTTCTTCTCTTTGTAGCAATTGTGAATGGAAGTTCATTCTTGATTTGGCTCTCTTTAAGTCTGTTATTGGTGTATAGGAATGCTTGTGATTTTTGCACATTGATTTTGTATCCTGAGACTTTGCTGAAGTTGCTTATCAGTTTCAGGAGATTTGGGGCTGAGATGATGGGATCTTCCAGATATACAATCATGTCATCTGCAAATAGAGACAGTGTGGCTTCCTCCTTTCCTATTTGAATACCATTTATTTCTTTTTCTTGCCTGATTGTTCTGGCTAGAACTTCCAGTACCATATCGAATAGGAATGGCAAGAGAGGGCATCCTTGTCTAGTGCCAGATTTCAAAGGGAATGCTTCCAGTTTATGCCCATTCAGTATGATATTGGTCGTTGGTTTGTCATAAATAGCTTTTATTATTTTGAGATACGTTCCATCAATATCTAGTTTATTGAGGGTATTTAGCATGGTACTGGTACCAAAACAGGATATAGACCAATGGAACAGAACAGAGGCCGTGGAGGTGACACAACATATCTACAACCATCCAATCTTTGACAAACCTGACAAAAACAAGCAATGGGGAAAGGTTTCCCTGTTTAATAAATGGAGTTGGGAAAACTGGATAGCCATGTGCAGAAAGCAGAAACTGGACGCCTTCCTGACACCTTACACTAAAATTAACTCCAGATGGATTAAAGACTTAAACATAAGACCTGGCACGATAAAAACCCTAGAAGGAAATCTAGGCAAAACCATTCAGGACATAGGAGTAGGCAAGGACTTCATGACCAAAACACCAAAAGCATTGGCAACAAAAGCCAAAATAGACAAATGGGACCTAATGAAACTCCACAGCCTCTGTACGGCAAAAGAAACAGTCATTAAAGTGAATTGGCAGCCAACAGAATGGGAAAAAATTTTTGCAGTTTACCCATCCGACAAAGGGCTGATATCCAGAATTTACAAAGAACTCAAACAGATTTACAAGAAAAAAACAAACCCATTCAAAAGTGGGCAAAGGATATGAACAGACACTTTACAAAAGAAGACATACATGCAGCCAACAAACATATGAAAAAATGCTCATCATCACTGGTCATTAGAGAAATGCAAATCAAAACTACATTGAGATACCATCTTACCTGCCAGTTAAAATGGCGATCATTAAAAAACCTGGAGACAACAGATGCTGGAGAGGATGTGGAGAAATAGGAACACTTTTACACTGCTGGTGGGAGTGTAAATTAGTTCAACCATTATGGAAAACAGTGTGGTGATTCCTCAAGGACCTAGAAATAGAAATTCCATTTGACCCAGCAATCCCATTACTGGGTATATATCCAAGGATTATAAATCATTCTACTGTAAGGACACATGCACACAAATGTTCACTGCAGCACTGTTTACAATAGCAAAGACCTGGAACCAACCCAAATGCCCATCAGTGATAGACTGGACAGGGAAAATATGGCACATATACACCATGAAATATTATGCAGCCATCAAAAACGATGAGTTTGTGTTCTTTGTAGGGACATGGATGAACCTGGAGACCATCATTCTCAGCCAACTGACACAAGAACAGAAAATGAAATACCGCATGTTCTCACTCATAGGCGGGTGTTGAACAATGAGAACACATGGACACAGGGAGGGGAGCACCATACACTGGGGTCCATTGGGGGTATAGGGGAGGGACAGCACGGGGTGGGGAGTTGGGGAGAGATAGCATGGGGAGAAACGCCAGATATAGGTGAAAGGGTGGAAGGCAGCAAATCAGATGGCCACGTGTGTACCTATGCAACAATCTTGCATGTTCTTCACATGTACCCCAAAACCTACAATGCAATAAAAAAAATTTTTTTTAAACTCAGAACATGTAAAAAAAAAGGACCTTTTGTTTTATTTCTCTTTCTTCCTCTGCTTTTTCCCCTTTTCCTCTCCCTCCCTACTCTTCCCTTGCCTGTCCTCCCTTCCTTCCTTCCCTCCTTCCTTCTCTCCTTCCTTTCTCCCTCCCTCCCTTCCTTCCTTCCATCTTTATGTTTATTCAGTAAACATGTTTAAACTACAGATTCATTTAGGAAACATTTGGATGCCAGAAAGTGGCTGGTTCAAATTAAGTAGTCTAAGAAAAGAACTACCAGGGCATGTCAAGGAACCCAAGGGGAGGAAGTACAGCTAGATTTCAAGAGGTGCTAGAATTAGAAACTAAAAAATAGTTACTAGTATTAGCCCATTTCACACTGCTGATAAAGACATACCTGAGACTGGGAAATTTACTAAAGAAAGAAGTTTAATGGACTTAAAGTTCCACATGGCTAGGGAGGCCTCACAATCATGGCAGAAGATGAAAGGCACTTCTTACACAGCAGTGGCAAGAGAGAGAATGACAGCCAAGCGAAATGGATTCCCCTTTTCAAACTATCAGATCCTGTGAGACTTACTCACTGCCATGAGAACAGTATGGGAGAAACTGCCCCATGAATCAATTTTCTCTCACTAGTTTCCTCCCACAACACTTGCAAATTATGGGAGTACAATTCAAGGTGAGATTTGGATGGGAACTCAGTCAAATACATCATTACTAAAATAACTATTTGATCTCTTTTTCTCTCTCTAAGGGAACATATTCTATTACCTCTGGTTTTCTCTTTGTGCTTTCTCTATTATTTTCATTTTCCCTGTAAACCTGTCTTAATGAGCTTTTCAACATACATGACTCAAGTAGAATAGCTACCCCATTCTCTGAGAAATATGGCTTTCCAGATTCAGGGCAACCACCAAATGACTCCTAGGCTTTGCATCTCACAGTTCAAATTCTGCAAAGGAAGAATCTAATCGGCTCAGCCCATAGTTCAGGTCCAAACAAGGGAGGTGAAGGATCACGGTGAAGCTGTGAAGCCACCTCTTCTTGCGAGAATCACTAATGAAGGAGGATAGGCCATCAAATAAGAGAATAGTCCAAACATGTCTGTTACATTTGTTATGTATCAAGCAAGTACCCTGATAGGTGTTATGAACAGTAAAGGATGCTATTTAGGAAGACAAAACTCAAATAGAATTAACGAATGAGGTTCAAAAAGAAATAATGAGCATAAAAATTGGTAAATTCATCAAAAAATTTAAAGCCTTATTGAGACATTAAACACAAATATGTAATTTAAGGAGAATAAAAGTAACATGAAGTATATTTCTTTTACATTATTTGTAAGATTAATATTGAAGAGTCTAAAGATGATTTGATGATTTGATTATGAATAAAATATGTACATTACCTAGCACATGTATATAATTATAATAAATGATTTCTTTGAGAAATTTAAAGACCATTGCGAGAAAAAGATAAGTGATCAGAAAGCTACAGTGCATTATGCCAGGTTAAGTGTAAGGGCAGGTTGATTATGAGATAATTTGTGAAGCAGCTATGTCTAACATTGGAGTCTGGGAAAACTTTCTGAAGAATATTCCATGGAAGTTGAGACTTGAAGAATGTATAGGAATTAATCAGAGAAGAGGCAGGGAAAGGAATCCCAGGCAAAGGAACTGCATGTGTAAATATCCTAGAGATTAGAGGGACCATGACTGGCTTAGAAAAGTTGACAAAGTTCACTAAGTCTGAAACACTGAGTATGGAGAAGTAACAAGTAATATGCAGGAAAGGGAAAGAGAAGTGGATCAAGCCAACCCTTGTAAGACATATTGAAGTTAATATTAAAAACAATGTGGAGCCTTATGGCATTTTAATTAGGGGATGACATGGTTAGATTTGCCTTTTCTGAAGAGCACTTGGTACAGTATGACAAATAGGAAGAAGTAAGTCTTTTTGTTTTGAGACAGAGTCTCGCTTTGCTGCCCAGGTTGGAGTGCAATGGCATGATTTCAGCTCATTGTAACCTCTGCCTCCTGGGTTCAAGCAATTCTCCTGCCCCAGCCTCTCTGGTTGCTGGGAATACAAGTGTGTACCACTATGCCCTGCTAATTTTTGTCTTTTTTGTAGAGATGGGGTTTTCCATGTTCCCTGGGCTGGTCTGAAGAAGTAAGTCTTGAGTCTTGAGAGTATTGCTGTAATTCTGGTGTGATATGATTGGAGTTCAGAAAAAAAGTTGGCAATGGGAATGGGGAGAGGAAGATGGAGTCAAGAAGTATTTTGGAAGTAGTATCTATAGAGTTTGCTGGTTTTAGGAAGTAAAGTATGTAACATAGTAAAGTATGACTCTCAGGTTTCCATCTCAGGCTACTGTCTGAACTGTGGTATTGTTCACCAATGCAGATACAGAAAGAAGAAAAGTAGGCTTGTGGGTGGGAAGAGGAAGACAATGATTTCAGTACTGAATAGATCATATTTAAATAACCAGAAAAGCATCTAGGTAGGCATCTCCTTAGTTCTTGGCAAGTCATTGTTACATTTAGTAGCAATTTCTCATTCTGAAGAAATAGTTCAGTGTTGGTAAAGAAACTTTAAATACCTTTTAACATTCTAACTTTAGTTAAACCACATACCATTCTTCAACTGATTTTTTTTCTAAAAGCTATTTCTGATTATACTACTCACCAGTTCAAGATTTTAAATATTTAATACAAATTATTGCCAAATGGGAATTGTTTATTCTACAACTATTTTGTTGTACATAGAAGATACTCAGGTATATTTTTATGTAATTAAATTTACTTAATAAATATCTGCAATTTGCAACACACTATTGAGATACAAAAGCAAATCAGACATGGCAATGATCTTCAATAGGTTTTGAATCTGTAAAACATTCACTTGAACTTTATGTAGCTCTATATCACAAGAGGGGAAGTAGGAATAATCAAAAGAAAGAATGACAAGGTTTTGACTGCTTTAAAAAGAACCAAGATTCAATACATCCTCAGAAACTTAGAAATGTTAGGGAATTCATAAAGGAATAAAGATTAACCAGGTGGGCATTGAGAAGATACTAAAAATATGAAAAAAGATAGATTCTCATTTATCTAGAGATGAAAAGGTCATTTGTTACTTTTCTGAGGGCAATTTCAGGTGAAAGTGAGGAACTAACTCAATCGTAAGAGTATCATGGAGAGAAATAGAACAACCATAGTCTACATTCAGTTGGCTTTTATATAAATGGATAAAGTTGATGGATAAAAGCTGGAACTAATACTATGATTCAGATCATAGTGTATGTGTGTGAGAGAGTATACATATGTATGTATGTATATATGTATATGTGTACTTACATAATTGTAAGTGTTTATGAAGATTTAAGATAATTGTAGTCTCTAGAGATACTATTGTGACAAGGGCTATCAATTTTCAAAAGGTATTTAGTCATATGTACAAATAATAAATAAATGTTATCTTCATGTGATTACACTAGTTGTAACAAAAAATAAATTGCTGCATGGTTAAGTTAAACTAGAGGAGAAGAAAGGCAGAGAGAATTGATTACTGATGATGTATTTTTCTTGCGAAGAAGCTTTCAAGGTGTGATGAGAAATTGGAGTCAAACAAAAGACTGGGAATGCCATGACGAGCAGAAGAGAATCTGAGTTTTTGATAGTCACGTAGATCCAGAAACACAACACAATAGAGCGCTGGGCTGCCAAAGCAATCAGAACTTGAGGGAGCATGATCCTGGATAAATGGCAGGTACAAAAAATGTCCAATGCTCATTAGTCTTCTCTCTTGAGATAACTGATGAATTCTTAAATTCCTCAAGCTAAGAGGTAAGCATAAAGATTGTAAAAGCAGAGAGCAGTGTTTGGAAACTTCAAAGTACTGAGAAGACAAAAATTATATGGATTAGGAATTGCTGAGGAAGAAGGGCCCTACTAAATGACCCATGCTTTTGGACCTTAAGGGTTATGTCCTAGTTACAATATTAAAAGCAATGTGGAGCCCTTATGATATTTTAATTAGGGGATGACATGTTTAGATCTGACTTTTCCTTCTTTTTTTTTTTTTTTTTTTGAGACGGAGTTCCGCTCTTGTGACCCAGGCTGGAGTGCAATGGCGCAATCTCGGCTCACCGCGACATCCGCCTCCTGGGTTCAGGCAATTCTCCTGCCTCATCCTCCTGAGTAGCTGGGATAACAGGCATGCACCACCATGCCCAGCTAATTTTTTGTATTTTTAGTAGAGACGGGGTTTCACCATGTTGACCAGGATGGTCTCATCTTTTGACCTCGTGATTCACCCGTCTCCGCCTCCCAAAGTGCTGGGATTACAGGCTTGAGCCACTATGCCCAGCCTAGATCTGCCTTTTCTACGGAGCACTCTACAGTGTGGCAAATTGGAAGGAGCAAGTCTTGAGTCTTGAAACTATTGCAATAATTCTGGCATGATGTGATTAGAGCTTATAAAAAAAGTTGGCAGTGGGATTGGTGAGAGGAAATTGGATGAATCAAAAGTAGAGAATGGGACTTAAAAAACTGCAACCTAACCTTGGGTCAGCATAGCTCCCGACTGGTCTAAAAAGAAAACAGATACCCATATAAAAAGAACAAAAAGTTATGGGCCTGAAGTATAAAACAACTAACTCAATTTTTGTGTTTAACCTAAAGTGAACATGTCACAAAAGATGGCAGTGTCAGCTGAAATGTCAGTTGATATTATCCAGGATGAAGAACAGAGGGGAAAATTATTGAAAAACCGGGCAAGAGGAAGAAACAACAGGACATGGTTGGAATATCTATATCTAACATATATTTAATTGGAGTCCTGTAAGAAGAGAACAGAATGTGGCAGATGTAATATTTAAAGATATAAAAACAGATGCTAAGCCCATCACACTAAAACACATTGAAAGTCAAAGGCAAGGAAGAACACTTTTGATAGCAGATAGAAAGAAAAAACACAGAAACTTCACAGAAGCAAAACTAACGATTTTTTTTTTTTAAAGATAGGGTCTTTCTCTGTGGCCCAGTGGTATGATATCATAGCTCACTGCAGTATCAAACTTCTGGGCTCAAGGGATTCTCCCTCCTCAGCTTCCCAAATAGCTACAGATACATGCCACCATGCCACCGAGCTTGGCTAATTAAAAAATGTTTGTTTTTTTTTTGTATACAGGGGTATTGCTATATTGTCCAGACTGGTCTTGAACTCTTGGCCTCAAGTGATCATTCTGCCTTGGCTTCTCAAAGTGCTAGTATTATAGGCATGAGCTACCATGCCTGGCCAGGAGTTCCTTTTCAGTAGAAATGAAGAAAACAATGGAACTGCATCTTTAAAGTGTTGAAAAAAGACAATGAACTACTTGAAATTTTATAAATAAGTGCAACTATCCTTCAAAGATGAAAATGCAATGAAATATTTTCTGAAAAAAAGAGATTTATTTAACACCAATTACATTATACATATTAAAAATACTCAGTTATATTCTCAGCTGCATTCTGTTACAGAAAATCCATAAATCTTAGGATAAAAACAAATATTTTTCAGGTATTAGGGAACTTCTGCATCATAATTACTGTATATGTAGTTCATGATACATTAGTATAATCAGCAATTTGTAAATATGGCAATTCAATAATACTCATAAATACTCTTTTTAGTAGAGAATATTTTCTTTTGGATTTCTTTTGGGACATTTTATTAGTTGATTGTTTTTGTGTTATTTTCCTTTCTCACAAAAAATATCAATCTAAAGCAAGCCAATAGTGTGGGTAAAAACATTCTTTTTTTTTTTTTTTTTTACTATTTTTTAAATCATAATTTATTTTTCCCTTATGTTTAGCAGTTATATACAAAGTCCATGATATCTAACAAGATATAGTATGCGATTACTATGGTCTGAATGTTTGTGTCATCCCAAAATTCATATACTGAGATCCTAATGTGTAAGGTGTGGTATTGAGGTGAGACCTTGGGAAGTGAATCCCTCATACCGCCCTAATTAAAGAAGCCCAGGGAAGCTCGTTTCTCTCTTATACTATATGATGACTCAGTGAGACGATGCCTTCCATGAACCAGAAAATGGAATCTTACCAGACACCTAATCTACACCAACTTTTTACATCACCCATGTATAATACTTTGCTGTAGTAGCTCAAACCAACTAACCCAGGCATGGACAAGAATAACATTTCATCCTGCTTAAAAATAATTTTTTAGTAAACCCTTCTTTAAAAACAAAATAATCAAGCTTAGCTTACTTTTCATAAAATTGACATTTAAAAATTTTTAAATAACTTTTTATAAATTTAAAATCTAGTTTGACACTATATAGTTTATAAGCATATGCTATATACATACAATTTTATTTATGTATACACAATTATATATATAATTATATACACATATATTAAACAATAGTTTTAAATCAATTAAAAGAAGAAAGAATAAATATGGGATTTATACTCTCTTTTATAATTACATAATTACTTTCACTGGTACTCTTTGTTTTTTGCATGGATTTGGACCTACACTCAGGACTTCTTGTTCTCAGGCTGAAGAACTTTCATTAGTATTTCTTATAAAGTGGTTCTACTAGCAATGAATTCTCTCAGACTTTGTTTACCTGAATGTTTATTTTGTCTTCAGTCCTCAGTTTTGAATGATAGTATTGCTGGATCTAAGATTCTTTTCTTATTTTTTTGAGACAGAGTCTTTCTCTGTCACCCAGGCTGGAGTGCAATGGTGTGATCTTGCTTGGCTCATTGCAATCTTTGCCTCCCAGGTGCAAGCAATACTCCTGCCTCAGCCTCCCAAGTAGCTGGGACTACAGGTGTGCACCACTGCACCCAGCTAATTTTTGTATTTTTAGTAGATACAGGGTTTCACCATGTTGACTAGGCTGGTTTTGAACTCCTGACCTCAGGTGATCCACCCACCTTGGCCTCCCAAAGTGCTGGGATTACAGGCATGAGCCACTGTACCTGGCTGGGATCTAAGATTCATAGCAGACATTTTATTTTTCTTTCAGCACTTGAATATGTCATCCTATTGCCTTTTAGCCTCCATGTTTTCTGATTAGAACTCAGATGTTAATATTACTGGGATTCCTTTGTATATGATAAGTAATTTCTTACACTTGCTGCTTTCAAATTTTCCATTTGGAGATTGTTAAGTTTCTTTTATATCTGGATAAATGTTTTTCAGCTAATTTGAGAAATATTCAGCTATTATTTCTTCAAATATTTTCTGTTCCCTTTTCTTTCTCTTTTCTCCTTTTGCCCTTCCCACTACGTGTATACTAGTGCTCCATTTCTCTGAGACTCTGTTCATTTGTCTTTATTCTATTTTTCTGTGTTCTTTAGATTGTATATCTGTCAATACTAATATGTATGTACAATTTTCTGTTTCATGTCTCATCCTTTTTTGTTTTTTTTTTGAGACGGAGTTTCGCTCTTGTTACCCAGGCTGGAGTGCAATGGCGCAATCTTGGCTCACCACAACCTCCGCCTCCTGGGTTCAAGCAATTCTCCTGCCTCAGCCTCCCGAGTAGCTGGAATTACAGGCGTGCGCCACCGTGCCCAGCTAATTTTTGTATTTTTAGTAGAGACGGGGTTTCACCTTGTTGACCAGGATGGTCTCGATCTCTTGACCTCGTGATCCACCTGCCTTGGCCTCCCAAAGTGCTGGGATTATAGGCGTGAGCCACCGCGCCCAGACCATTACTATTTTTTTTTTTTTTAACTTGGACATCTTAGGTAATGCAGCAACTCTAGACACTGATTCCCTTTGCTTCTCTTTGGGGTTCCTTTCATTTCTTGTTTTCTTGTTGTTTTGTTTTGTTAATTCATTAGACTAATGTAATTAAGTCTAGTTCCCCCACAATGTGAAGCCTTTGGCATTGCTCAGCAGGTGAAATCTTGGGATTTTGACAACCTAAGACTGTGGTTTTCGTGAGTCTCTGTTCTACTGTTTCTTTGCTTGCTCTATCTCTTTTTTAAGGTGTCTGACTCATGTCATACTACACTCAGTACTTAGCCTCCACTAATTACAGTCTGATCATTTCACTGTTTTTGATAATGTCCTGGGACATAAATTGCTCAGTAGTTTGATCCAATTAAATTCTGGCAGAGGTAGTTTTTGAGGTCAGTCTTTGAGCTTTGCTTTTCTTAGCTTTCCTTGTTTCTCCTGGTGAGCTAGCTGGTCTATCATAAAGTGTATTGCTCTTAGTTAGGAGAATGTATTGTTATCAACAGTACCCTTTAGCCTGACTTTCCCCATGCCATGTCAAATAAAATCAGTTTCTTTTGGGGACTCTATTTTTATGGATGGCTTTTTCCCCTGAGAAAAGTGTCCAAGCCACTACTCTGGGTACTGGTGGTAGCCTCTGGTCTTCTTGATTTGCCTTTCTTGCATGCAGCCTCTGCTCTACAAAGGAGCTAGGGTGAGGGTGATCAGGTCCCAAGGATTTCTTGGTATGCAATTCTTAGGGTAGAGCCTCTGTCTTATGGGTGGGGGCCTGAGTGGAGGAAGGGAGTCTTCATCTTCTCACCTGCATTCAAGAAGTCAACTTGGAGCTGAAGGAGGTGAGAAATGCTGGCTGCCTTGCCCTCTCACTGAGATAGAATAATCCTTGATTAAGAACTGAGAAGAGATGAAGCTCTTTCTTCTTAGCCATACCTTCCCAGAGTGGAATTTCGTAGAAACTGACATGGGGCAAGTCAGATAGGGGGATATAGAGAAAGTACACTGTGGCTAAAAAATGGGAACGAATTTAAAATCTATACAATTATAATTTTATAGATTTTATTGGATAAATGTTTCTTGAATTGCCGCAAGCTCTTAGGACAATTTCCTGACAATTTAAATACCTTTTAAAAATAGTTTTTGCCAATTTTTCTTGTTTAGCTGGGGAGGAGTCTACAGCACTCCTCATGCTCCCATCCCAGGAGTGGAACTCCTTGAACTACAGTTTTTGCAGGTATCGTATAGCTGGGTCATGTCTTTTTACCTAATCTTATAAAACTTTTAAATGGGCTTTTAATATTGTTTATATTTAGTGGTTAGTGATATGATAGAGTTTTAATTTATTATCTTGTTATTTCTTATTTCTTTTCTATTTGTCCCATATGTTCTTTGTTTTTTATTTCCTTGTTTTCTGTCTTATTTTGTAATAAGTATTTTTTCTGATTTATTTTATCCCCTTTTGGCTTATTTTAGTAAACCAATGTTTTATTTACTGATTATACTAAAATAATCACTCACCGCAGCAAACAGTGTTAGCAGTATTGATTGTGTATTTTAGTGATTGCTTTAATATTTATGGTGTTCTTCTTTAGCTTATCACATTCTACACCCAAGTAATATTACCGTATTTCATATATAGAAAAAAAAAACCTTAAAAGAATATACATTCATTTTTCCTCTCCTGGACTTTGTGCTATTGTTGTTATGCATTTTATATCTACACATGTTGTTAAAACCCAAATGCATTGTTCTTATTTTTTAAGAGTCCATTATATTTGAAATAAGTTTAAATAATTGAAAAAAAATATTTATATGTATCCACAGTTACCATTTCTGTTGATGTCGTTTTTTTAACTGTTGATTTAGATTTCAATTTCACATTGCTTTTCTTCTGGTTAAAGGACTTTTTAAAGTATTTCTTACAATGCAGATTTGTAATGAAGAACTCTTACAAATATTCTGTGTCTGAAAACGTTATTCTTTTACCTTTACATTTGAAAGATATTTGGACTGGTTAAAAAATTATAGGCCAAATTTCAACTCTATTCCCCTTCCTGTACTTAAAGGTATTCCAGTGTCTTTTTTTTCTATTATAAAGACAAATGCACACGTACGTTCCAGTGTCTTTTGCTTCTGACCAGAAATATGTTACAATCCTTGTCTTTGTTTTTCTGCATATAGTGTTTCTTTTGCTATAGCTATTTTTAAGATTTTCTCTTTATCACTGTTTTTAAGTAATTTCATGATGATGAGTTTCAGTGTAGTTTTCATCTTTAATATACTTGGGATGAGATGGGCATTTTAGCCTAGTACTGTATAATTTTAATCACTTTTAGAAAAATTTCAGCCATTATTACTTCACATATTTTTTCCACCCTTCAACTTCTTATGCATCGTTTGAGAGATTCCAGTTACATGTATATTTATCTCCTTCAAGTTGCAGCCTGGAAACTTTCAGGCACTAAGTTAGGGCAATATAGAGCTTATCTCCTCTTTTAATCATCTTTTACAATTCACTGTTCTTTTTGACCTGAATTCTGATGTCTTTTTTTTTTTTTTGCAAGGCACAGTCCTCCTTTCTGGGCGGTGAGCAGATCTATCTGATGTCTTAAGTGCCATACTTCATATATTTTGTCTATAATATTGTCACTCTACATGGAATAAATTCTGTCCCTGTTTCATCGTCTTTATCAGAAACAGGCCTCTCTAGAATATCTCTTAATTTTTAGTGAGAAAAATTCATTGAATATTTTCATGAACCCCAAAGTCACTTCTCTACTTGAAGGCCAGTAAATGTGAGTCAAAATAATAACATTGTTGCTTGGTGACTGTGGATGCAGATCAAGGGGAAATCCCTATAAGTTTTAAATGCATAACGACTAAAGACTTTGGACAATTTCAACATTATGTTGTGAGAGAAAGAGCAATAGAAAGCAAAGGAGGAATAATATGACACTTAGCTTGCATATATAATTAAGGAAAACATCTGATTAATAGTTCCATCTAAAGAATTTGGAAGTAATTTGTTTTTCACAATACATAGGTACACTATCAGGGTAAGGGACAAGGGACACATGTATTTTATGTGATACATGTATTTTATGATAAAGTTTCATAATATAGTGAAAATGAATGAAGCATATAAATATAGATGAATGATATATTCAGAAATAAGCCTTTCAGTAGGCAAAATATACAAGGCAGAATCAACAAGACCTAGAAATGGTGCAATGGTATAAAATATTTATTACAATGAGGAGAGTGACATTTCACAGATTAAGATTTCTGATATAGTAGACAAATAAGAGATGGGTTGTGTCTATGGATGTTGAATTTGCCATGACTAATAATGGAGCTAGAATGAAAGATTTAGATAGTATACCAAATAGAGACATCTTCAATATACTGGAGGAGTTAGATGGAAGCAATGGCATTTTGAGTGACTTAGGCTTATTACAGATGCTTCAAAGGATCTATAGGCTTCTGAATGCAATAAGTAGACTATGTTGTAAAAGCTATAGGTAGAGGGATGAAGATAAGGGTTTGGTGGATGACACAGGTAAGACTCAGGGTACCTGAGAGCACCAGAGAGAAATTAAATTGAGCCAGATTAGCAAAGAGGTAGGCCATTGAGATTACAATCCCCGACTCTATCTTCGAAGCATCCACCCTTATTATGCAGAACTCATCAACTTTAATCAGCAGACGTCAGCAGAGGGTAACAGCATGGATTCTCAACAACAAGCAGGAAAAGCAGTATTTTAGCAGGTGCCAATATCTTTACTCAGGGACTGAATCAAATAGCAAAATTCCAGAAACCATAGAAGGGTCAGAAGTCATACCAGGAAATATCTTTAATGTTTTCTATGCGGGAGTTACACCTGAAAGCTACCTTCCAGAGAAAAATATTGAAGATAGGTATATTAGACCATTCTTGCATTGCTATAAAGAAATACCTGATGCTGAGTAATTTATAAAGAAAAAAGTTTTAACTGACTCACAGTTCTGCAGGCTGTACAAGCATAGTGCTGCCATTTGCTTGGCTTCTGGGATAAGCCTCAGGGAGATTATACTCCTGATGGAAGGCAAAGCAGGATCAAGCCCTTCACACGGTGAAAGCAGAAGCAAGAGAGAGGTGGATGGAGGTGCTACACATTTTTAAACAACCAGATTTCACTGTTGGTGTATAGACGAGCTACTGATTTGTCTATCATGAGGACATCACCAAGCTGTGAGGGATCAGTTCCCATGACCCAAATACCTCCCACTAGGGACTGCCTCCAATATTAGGGATTAGAGTTCAATATGAGATTTGGCGGGGGCATCTATTCAAACTATATCCATAGGCAAGAAGGATAATTCAGAAAATATTAAACATTTACACTTTTTTTTTTTAATTTTTTATTGGATTATAGGTTTTGGGGTACATGAGCAGAGCGTGCAAGACAGTTGCGTAGGTACACACATGGCAGTGTGCTTTGCTTTTCTTCTCCCCTTCACCCACATTTGGCATTTCTCCCCAGGCTATCCCTCCCCACCTCCCCCTCCCACTGGCCCTCCCCTTTTCCCCCCAATAGACCCCAGTGTTTAGTACTCCCCATTCTGTGTCCACGTGTTCTCATTTTTCATCACCCACCTATGAGTGAGAATATGCGGTGTTTCATTTTCTGTTCTTGTGTCAGTTTGCTGAGGATGATGTTTTCCAGATTCATCCATGTCCCTACAAACGACACGAACTCATCATTTCTGATTGCTGCATAATATTCCATGGTGTATATGTGCCACATTTTTCCAATCCAGTCTATTATCAATGGGCATTTGGGTTGATTCCAGGTCTTTGCTATTGTAAACAGTGCTGCAATGAACATTCGTGTACATGTGTCCTTATAGTAGAACGATTTATAGTCTTTTGGATATATACCCAGTAATGGGATTGCTGGGTCAAATGGAATTTCTATTTCTAAGGCCTTGAGGAATCGCCACACTGTCTTCCACAGTGGTTGAACTAATTTACACTCCCACCAACAGTGTAAAAGTGTTCCTTTTTCTCCACATCCTCTCCAGCATCTGTTGTCTCCAGATTTTTTAATGATCGCCATTCTAACTGGCGTGAGATGGTATCTCAATGTGGTTTTGATTTGCATCTCTCTGATGACCAGTGACGATGAGCATTTTTTCATATGATTGTTGGCCTCATATATGTCTTCTTTCGTAAAGTATCTGTTCATATCCTTTGCCCACTTTTGAATGGGCTTGTTTGTTTTTTCCTGTAAATCTGCTTGAGTTGTTTGTAAATTCTGGATATCAGCCCTTTGTCAGATGGGTAGACTGCGAAAATTTTTTCCCATTCTGTTGGTTGCCGATCCACTCTAGTGACTGTTTCTTTTGCTGTGCAGAAGCTGTGGAGTTTGATTAGGTCCCATTTGTCTATTTTGGCTTTTGTTGCCAATGCTCTTGGTGTTTTGTTCATGAAGTCCTTGCCTACTCCTATGTCCTGGATAGTTTTGCCTAGATTTCCTTCTAGGGTTTTTATGGTGCCAGGTCTTATGTTTAAGTCTTTAATCCATCTGGAGTTAATTTTAGTGTAAGGTGTCAGGAAGGGGTCCAGTTTCTGCTTTCTGCACATTGCTAGCCAGTTTTCCCAACACCATTTGTTAAACATGGAATCCTTGCCCCATTGCTTGTTTTTGTCAGGTTTATCAAAGATTGTATAGTTGTATGTATGTTGTGTTGCCTCCGGTGCCTCTGTTTTGTTCCATTGGTCTATATCTCTGTTTTGGTACCAGTACCATGCTGTTTTGATTACTGTAGCCTTGTAGTATAGTTTGAAATCCGGTAGTGTGATGCCCCCCGCTGTGTTCTTTTTGCTTAGAATTGACTTGGCTATGCGGGCTCTCTTTTGGTTCCATATGAAGTTCATGGTGGTTTTTTCCAGTTCTGTGAAGAAAGTCAATGGTAGCTTGATGGGGATAGCGTTGATTCTGTAAATTACTTTGGGCAGTATAGCCATTTTCACGATATTAATTCTTCCTAACCATGAACATGGAATGTTTCTCCATCTGTTTGTGTCCTCTCTGATTTCGTTGAGCAGTGGTTTGTAGTTCTCCTTGAAGAGGTCCCTTACGTTCCTTGTGAGTTGTATTCCAAGGTATTTTATTCTTTTTGTAGCAATTGCGAATGGCAGTTCGCTCTTGATTTGGCTTTCTTTAAGTCTGTTATTGGTGTAGACGAATGCTTGTGATTTTTGCACATTGATTTTATATCCTGAGACTTTGCTGAAGTTGTTTATCAGTTTCAGGAGTTTTTGGGCTGAGGCGATGGGGTCTTCTAGGTATACTATCATGTCGTCTGCAAATAGAGACAATTTGGCTTCCACCTTTCCTATTTGAATACCCTTTATTTCTTTTTCTTGCCTGATTGCTCTGGCTAGAACTTCCAGTACTATATTGAATAGGAGTGGTGAGAGAGGGCATCCTTGTCTAGTACCAGATTTCAAAGGGAATGCTTCCAGTTTTTGCCCATTCAGTATGATATTGGCTGTTGGTTTGTCATAAATAGCTTTTATTACTTTGAGATACGTTCCATCGATACCGAGTTTATTGAGGGTTTTTAGCATAAAGGGCTGTTGAATTTTGTCAAATGCCTTCTTACACTTTTTGACACTGAAAGAGACTTGGTTTTTTAATTAGGAGAAATTGTTGTAGCTTCATACTTCTCCTGTCTATACTCCCTGCCCCAAACAGTACAGATTTTGATGACATTAAAATTCATTTGAGAAAATTTAGAAACTATATATAAAACACTTTAAATATATGTTAATTATTTATTCCATACAAATTACACACACACACACACACACACACACACAGAAAAATGTGGTCTTTCTCTTTTTCCCTACCTTCTTCTTTTATTCATCATTGTAGTCTAGCTACTTAAACAGTTTCTGGATCAGGCAGATGCATATTTGTCAATTAAATGAATATACATATGAACTTAATATATAATAAAAGAAAGTCACAAAACAAAATAAGGAGTGATTATAACAAAATAATCAGGGATTTTGCTCTACTCTATACTGATAAGTTTCTTTACTGTATCTCGATGATTTTCTATACTGTATCTATACTGTATCTGGATGATTTTCTGAGAGAATAAATATTTTCAAAATTTATAGCAAATGAGACTTAAAACTCAAAAGGCAAATTATATAATATTGGAGACAACATTTTCAAAGAGCTACTCCCACCCCAAAAGCATCACAACAAGGTATTTCTACAGATTAAGTCTATCAAAACTTAAAGTAACATGTAATTTCTTCACTATTTATAATCTTCTAGAATTTTTATAGTTCTAGGTCTTAGATTTAAGTCCTTGATCCATCTTGAGTTGATTTTTGTGTAAGGTGAGAGATGAGGAATCCAGTTTCATTCACCTACATGTGACTTGCCAATTATCCCAGCACCATTTGTTGAATAGAGTGTCCATCCCCACTTTATGTTTTTGTTTGCTTTGTCAACGATCAGTTGGCTGTTAAGTATTTGGGTTTATTTCTGGCTTCTCTATTTTGTTGTATTTGTCTATGTCCCTATTTTTATAGCAGTAACATGCTGTTTTGGTGATTATGGCCTTATAGTATAGTTTGAAATCAGATAATGTGATGTCTCCAGATTTGCTTAGTCTGGCTTTGGGTATATGCAGGCTCTTTTCTGAGTCCATATACATTTTGGCATAGTTTTTTTTTCTAGTTCTGTGAAGAATGATGGTGGTAGTTTCATGGGAATTGTATTGAATTTGTAGATTTCTTTTGGCAGTATGGTCATTTTTACCATATTGATTCTACCCACCCATAAGTATGGGATGTATTTCCATTTGTTTGTGTCATCTGTGATTTCTTTCAGCAGTGTTTTGTAGTTTTCCTTGTAGAAGTCTTTCTCTTTGGTTACGTATACTCCAGAGTATTTTACTGTATTTTTTTGCAGCTATTGTAAAAGGGATTGAACTCTTAATGCGATCCTAAGCTTGGTTACTGTTGGTGTATAGAAGAGCTACTGATGTGTGTATATAAGTTTTATATCCAGAAACTTTGCTGAATTCTTTTATAGTTCTAGGAGCTTTTTGGAGGACTCTTTAGAGTTTTCCAGGTATACATTCATATCATCAGCAAACAGTGACATTTGGAGTTTCTTTAATGATTTGGATGCCCTTTATTTTTTCTCTTGTCTGATGGTTCTGGCTAGGACTTCCAGTATTATGTGGAAGAGAAGTGGTGAAAGTAGGCATTCTTGTTCCAGTTCTCAGAGGAAATGCTTTCAACTTTTCCCCATTCAGTATTATGTTGGCTGTGGGTTTGTCATAGATAGCTTTTATTATATTGAGGTATGTCTCTTGTATGCCAATTTTGCTGAGAGTTTTAATCATAAAGGGATGCTGGGTTTTGTCAAATGCTTTTTCTATGTCTATTGAGATGATCATGTGATTTTTGTTTTTAATTCTGTTTCTGTGGTGTATCACATTTATTGACTTGCATATTTTAAACCATCCCTGCATCCCTGGTATGAAACCCACTTGATCATTGTAGAATCTAGAACATAACATTAGAAAAACCTTTCTAGCTATTGGCTTAGACAAGGATTTCATGATTAGGAACCCAAAATCAAATGGAATCAAAACATAGGTAAGTAGCTGGGACTAAATTAAAGAGTCTTTGCATGGCAAAAGAAACAGCAGAGTAAACAGGCCACAGAGTGAAGCAAAATCTTCACAATTTATACATCTCACCAAGGACTAATATCCAGAATCTATAATGAACTCAAACAAATTATCAAAAAAAAAAAAAACAATCCCATCAAAAAGTGGACTAAGGATGTGAATAGACAGTTTTCAAAAGAAGATATACAACTAGCCAACAAACAAACAAAAAATGCTCAACATCACTACTGATCAGGGAAATGCAAATAGAAACCACAATGCAATACTATTGTACTCCTACAAGAATAGCCATATACAAATTTAGTATATGTTGACATGGATGTGATGAACAGGGAACACTTTATATTGCTGGTGGAAATGGTACAACCACTATAGAAACAACGTGGAAATTCCTTAAATAACTAAAAGTAGAAATACCATTTGATCCAGTAATCCCACTACTGGGTATCTACCCAGAGGAAATGAAGTTGTTATATGAAAAAGATACTTGCACATACATGTTTATATCAGCACAATTCGCAATTGCAAAATGTGGAACCAACCCAAATGCCCATCATCAACGAGTGGATAAACTGGTATACATATTTGATGGAATACTACTCGACCATAAATGAATTAATGGCATTTGCAGCCACCTGGATGAGATTGGAGACTATTATTCTAAGTGAAGTAACTCAGGAATGGAAAACCAAATATCTTCTATTCTCACTTATGTAGGAGCTAAGCTATGAGGATGCAAAGGCATAAGAATAACATAATGGACTTCAGGGACGCAGGGGAAATGGTGGGAAGAGAGTGAGGTATAAAAGACTACAAGTTGAGTGTAGCATATACTGCATAGGTGATAGGTGCACCAAAATCTCATAAATCACCGCTGAAGAACTTACTCATGCAGCCAAACACCACCTTTTCCCCAATAACCTATAAAGACTTTAAAAATTTTGAAAATACATAGAATTTTTATCCCTATAAAGTAAGTGAAATCTTCCAAACAGACTTAAGTAAATGGTACATCAAATTTCTTTGACAAAGTCTGCAAAACTTTGATAAGAAAATCAGAAAAAATAACACAGAAAAGAATATAATAAACTAATAAATGTCAATTAAAATATCCTTAATAAAGTATTAGCAAATAGAATACAGAAGCATGTTAAAAATAAACTAAAACACAGCCAACTGGGATCCACAGCAGAAATACAGAGATGGTTTAAAAGTAGAAATTCCATTAATATAATTAAACATATGAAGAAGAATTATGTTATTTTTCATAGAGGTTGAAAATTCAGCATCAATTACTGATTAAAATTATTATTTGTTTGTTATTTACTTTTTATTTGTATAAACTTAAGGGATAGAAGTGCAGTTTCGTTACATGGTTATATTGTGTAGTGGTGAAGTCTGGGCTTTTAGTATATCTGTTCTTAATAAAGTAATAGTAAGTTGATAGTATGTAAAACATGTACATCTTAACCCAAAACTCAGAATTATGACTGATATGGTAATACAAGAAACATTTCCACTGGAGTCAAGTACAAGACATAGCTATCTATATTACTGCTATTTAACATTTTTCTGGGAGGACTAGTCAAAGCAATTGGAAAAGAGGAAAAAATTGATGTTAAATGCACATAGTTCATAAATGGAAAAAGCAAAATAACATGGTTGGGATTCCTAGAAAATATTACTTTTACTCTGATTCAAATGGTGTGTAATCTAAAAAAAGTTATTTATTTGCAACTAATTTCTTTTCACAAAATGAGGTGACTGAGATGGGAAGTAGTGGCATGCATTTCTGAAATGACAGAATTTATTTTTTTTAAGTAGCCAATGAATTTCTCTACCAGCCTTCCTCATATCCTCTTACTCTATTTGAAAATGATGGCTTAAATAATACATGGTATTTCTACTGGCTTTGTTATTTTTTTCCGTTTAATATTTGTATCTTAATAAAAATGGATCTCAAATGGTTATTTGGTGGTACTAGTTGGAGAACTCAGCTATTATTTGATATTAGTCTTAAGGCATTTTCTTGTCCATTTGTCAAAGGAAATTTCCATTTAAGGGCACATTCTCAGAAGGGATAAAACATGGACTAGTGGTGAAAGGAGAACATTGGCCAGCTAGACTGGCTTATTTGATCTAATCGCAATAAATAACACAATCAATTTTTTAAAAAGAAATTTTAATGACCACTGTCAAAATTTGAAGATACTTAGAAAAAGAATATTTCTAGCAGTTTAAAAAAATGGTATTTTTTTCAATATAAGCTATTCAATATTTTGCCAACTTTTCATTTTAAAAAGTCATATATTTGCAATTCAGTCAATTTGAGAGTTGGTTTTCTCAAAACTATAAAATGCTTCATGAATGTGAAAGAAAAAATAGAAAAAATAAGGCTTGTTGAACTTTAAGGAAGAAGATTAATTATTTTTCACTTTCAATTTAAGAGAAATAGCTCATTTGTTGCTTTGTTTTGCTTCTAGAATGTAATTTATCTTGTGCTAAAGAGAGGCAAGAATGAATCCAAATCAGACAGTGAATTCAGAAAACATGTTTTTTACTCAAATACCACTAAAATGATGGCAAGAATAAAAAAATTAAGAAACATATAAGACAAAAGAAAATGTCAAGGGTGAGAGGGCAGAAAATAGCATATAATAAAGATCAACGTAATATTTTAAAGTGTATGTAAAACAGACAAGTGGCAACTCATTAAGACTAGAAAAATTTGAATTTTAGTTCTTATTTCATGCTGAGAATCAATCAATAAATAGTTTGATTTATTCCAAGGATTTGGGAATTGGCAGCAACTGCTGTTGGATATGGTGCTGGGGTAGAAGCAGGAAGAATATTGAAAGTAGGTGACACAAAGCAGTTAAGCCACTTACTCTACCTGCACTCCAAACCACCAGCAGAAGACTCGCTCCTGAATTCCAGAGAGGTCTGGATGTTTATTTTTCTGGGAGGACAAACCAGAAGGACTCTGGTTCAGGAACAATGGGCATGTTTGAACACGGTGGATCTGTACTCAGCTCTAGGTTTATATTTCCTAGATTGTGGACTGGAAGGTTCCTCAGGGAAAACTGGCAGAACCAAGAGGAAAGCTATTTAAATATTGGTCTCTCTTCAGTAATCCTGCATACTGAGGCTCTTCAGCTGGTAAGCCCCTTCCCACCTACAGTCATTTCCCTGATGACTACTAGCTAGTAGGCCTATGAAAAATTGCTCAACTTCATTAGTCATGAAGGAAATGAAATTTAAAGCCACAGCGATATATCACTACACGCTTGCCAGAATATTGAAAATGAAAGCATCAGGAAGAAAAAAAGGTGGGACAGAATTCTCACATGTTGATGGTAGGTGTACAAATTGGTACAATTGCTTTGGAAAACTGGGAGTACTCTTAAACCTAAATGCCCTATGATCCTGAAATTCACCCTACATGAAAAGCCAGTGAAAATGAGGGCATATATTCACCAAAAGACATATACGGTAAATTTTATAGCAGTTTGATTCATAATAGCCCCTCCAAAAAACCCTAAATGCCCAACAACAGTTGAGTGGATCAATAAAGAGTGCTGTATTTATATAATGAAATGGCTACACTATGCTAAAGAAAATCATTCTGTTATTTGCAGTATTACTGATGAATCTCACAGATATATGGCTGAGCGAAAGAAGTCAGACACAAAAGAGTACATAATACATGATTCTATTTGTATGTTGGTCAAAAGAAGGCATAATGAATCTATGATGAGAGAGGTCAAAATATCAGTTACCTATGAAGATGTTGACTGAGAGAAAGCAGTGGGAAGTCTTTGAGGTGTTGGGAATAATTTATATCTTGATTTGGATTATGGTACACAGTGTTCACATATGCAAAATTTATCAAGATATACACTTAAGTTGTAAGCAGTTCACTGCTTATAAATTGAGTCTCCACAATAAGAAAAAGAGAGAAAATGAAAAAGCAAATTAGAGTATCCTTCCAGAAGATTGCTACAGTTCTCAAGGCTATTAACCAAGATTCATTCTGGCTGTGTTTTTTAAGGACCTATAGTATGACTGCACCTCCTCTCTTTTTGGCAGATCAGCAAGGGCCTGTGACTGATAAAATGTGAGTAAAAGTGGTATGAGTTCTTTCTAGGTGGAAGTTTTGAATAGTGAGAATGTGGCTTGCCATGTTTCATTTCCCCTGCTTCATTCAGTCTTGAGATCCTTCAGAGAGTGGAGACTCAGTTCCCCTAACTTCTGAGTAAGAATGATGTGGAGCTGAGCACTTAGCCAATCTCTTTTAGACTCATAGTATCAGTGAGAAAGAAATACCTGCTGTCTTAAACTACTGATATTTGGGGTTGTTTTCTAGTGCAACACAGTATAATTCATTTTGACTGATTCTAGAGTCCAGCTTGCAAAAGGAGAGAAAGGGGATAAAAGGAGTGAGGAAAATGACAAAGAAATAAGGTAAAAACATTTCCCAGAAAGGAGCAGGGGGCTGGGAGGGGAGTGGGGGGGTGGGGAGTCCTTTAATTTCCAGACTGGAAGACTCTCCCAATGCTGAATATAAGGAATGAGTGGAATGAAACCCACATAAGGCATGTTATTGTGGCACTGTAGAGTACTGAAGTGAAGAGATTATACTAAAAGCTCATAGACAGGGATACAAAAGGATCGCAAACAAAGAATTAAGAATCAAAGCAGACTTGGACTTCCCACAATAAATTCTGGAAGCTAGAAGACAATGAAATACCTTTTAAAATTCTGCAAAACATTTACAATTTTGTTTTAAATCCCAGCCAATCTTTGCATCAAATGTGAGTGTGAAAATAAACATACTTTAAGAGAGGCAATTCTTCAAGAAATATATCTCTAGCTTACCTTTTCTCCCAAAGCTCTTTCAATATATGCTGCACTAAAATAATCTAGAAAGATGATACAGTATGGTACAATACCTCACAATATTGCCCACTCTCCTTTCTTAGCGACAGAATTACTGAAATTAAGACAAATTTCCTATCATGCCTTCCTTGAAGGTAGGCATGGCCCTTTTAGTAAGTTCCACTTATGGAATTTAAGTGGAGGTAGTCAGCTTTTTCTTTCTTTTCTGTGGTGTACACATAATGGTTGAAGCTCCGTCATCCATCTTGTATCAGAACCTGGTGTCCCAGGAAATAAAGAGCAAGCATGGCAAAGCAATGCAATCTGAGGATCCTTGTGCCCTAACAACATAGTTTCCATTCTACCAGAGGACCATTCTTTTGTCCATGATATAAGTAGACTCCTGTTTTGTTTAATCCTTTGTGTTGGTTTTCTGTTTTCCAGAGATGTGGGAAATTCTAACTCAAAGAAAGGGATTCTGTGAGAGGGGACTGAACACAGGAGAATGCCAGAGGAAATCCCCAGGAATGATAACAAAGGGAAATCTTAAGTTTTGAAGCAACAGTGTTCCAAAAGGGCTATATCCTATTTTTCTTTTTATAGGAAGTCAATATAAAATATCCAAAATTTAAAAGCTGAGATTTAATGATATAAACATGTTATTTGGGAATCTGAACTAAATACCAGGGGAAACATTGAAGAGAACCAGAATGGGTTTCCTCTGGGGAATGACAAGCAAGAGTGAAAAGGGTGAAAATCGGTGGCAAAGGACAGTGCTGTTTTCCATTATGCGCTTTGGTGAATTATTAGATAAATTAAATTCTGTAAATGTCCTTATTATTTGCTGTATTCGCTGTATTTATAGTGATAAATGGCATAAATAATTTTTTAAAAGAAACTGAATATCTGTAACCATGATTTGCATTTCCAACTGCATCTGAACCAGAATGGTAAGGAAATTCTATTATTTGTGCTGGTTGACTTACTGGAAGGTAGTTTAAAGAAATGGCATTCTTAAATTGAGAGACAAAGGTCAAAGACAAGCAATGCCTTAGCTGTTAAAACGTATATCATGAAGCACAAATCCTTAACAGCATACAGTGGCAGTCCATGGGGAGTGAGGAGCAGTGCCTTTGGTTTGTATCTGTGACTTATTGCTATGACATGACACTATTACATTTTGGTTTTTTAGCATTTTTAAAGAGGAAGTAATAGTTATGAGAGATGAAGAACTCAGAATTAAGTACTGTAGTTATACACAGAAGGGTAATTTGGTTTTGATGTATTGGCCTGGGCCTGTTAACTAATAATACCAAATTTTAAGTAGCATCTCACCAGTATGAAAAAAAGGTTGCACCATTATTAATGTCTAAACTATAGTGTGTTTCACACAGGATTATGGTAAAGGTCAGGCCATGTTTCTCTGAATTAAAAGCTATTCTGAGCTATCGCATTCCTAATCAACTCAGACCTAAAGGTGCATAGCTCAGTTATAATGAGGCACAATAAATTTAAATAAACTGCAAGGTACTGTATAGTGATTTATATGTGCACTGTGGTATCCTTTTAACTCATTAGCAATGAATGATACTATGTGTTTGCAACTGTTTTTTTGCTGTATAACTATTTTTTAATCACAATATTTCTTAGGAAAAGTGCCTTATGCTCCCATTTTCTTTCTGTATGTGTAAAGTTAAAGGCAAAGTGTGCTCCTGGCATGTACTCAAACATGAGTCACAGTAGAAAGAAATTGTCAAATATCCATCCAAATAAATTTCATAAATTAACAATTTGTAACTGCGCTCACATGTTTATGGTTTCACGGTATAGAATTGCCAGGGGACTTGGAAAAAGAAATTGAAGGTATGTGCAGGTTTCTGAATTACACTTTGGATTTATCCTTGTGGAGGAATTTTTAAAAATCTATTGAACACATTTGGGCATTTATTAAGAAACAAAAGGAAAACACCAAAATTTAGCTAGAAGCTATTCTGATTAACAAATGAGAAGAGTTTTATTTACTATCTATCATCCTCTTATGCTCATGCAATAAATTTTGTAAACAACACATTACTATAGTTTCCTCATATTACACAGAGATTTGATTTCATTTAGTAAAACTCTTTAAAAACTTTGTAGATTGAGAACATCTCATGCATGTGTGATCAAACATTAATTTAGAGAGGGAGTAATAGAATGGTAAAATTCTTTATATGGATGACTGAAATAACATTCACATTTTGTGGTGATTAGAGGAGACTGGCTTAGCATCATGAGACCTGTGCCTCCTAATGCTTAAGAAACTTATCCAGGTGTTACAGTTGTCTTAAATCCTACTCCTCATACTTGAAATGGCCTCACTATTCCTGGAATTGAGCTTCTTTTAAGCAGGACTTTATACTGCTGCTGGATTTCTTTCTTTGGGCCCAGAAAGAAATTTCTTCCTCCAAGGCCCAGACCTGGGAATTTCCTCTGTCATTCTCTTTTGTTCAGTCCCCTTTCACTGCTTTTGAGTTTTGTTATCAATTATATATCCTTCCTTTTTTTTTTTGTTGGTGATTTTTACCTGATATAAACTTGGTCTTGTACTTATTAATTCTATAATAATGTGGCAGATGCTGCTAACTATTCCCCATTATTTACTTTTCTCTTCCTCCTTTTAGCAATAGAATGGAAATTTTATCTAGCTAAGTGACATTCAGCTACTAATTTCTCAGCCTCCTTTGATGTTGGCTTTTCTGGACTGATTGTGTCCCCACAAAATTCACATGTTGAAGTCCTGATCACCATTCTCCCAGAATGTGACTGTATTTGGAGATAGGGCCTTTAAAGAGATAATTAAGATTAAATGCAGTCATTAGCATGGGTCTTAATCCAATATAACTGGACTCATCAGAACGCTACGATGCAGGCGCAAGCAGAGGAAAGACCAGGTAAAGATGGAGGAAGAAACGGACATCTATAGGCCAAAGAGAGAGGCTTCAGAAAAAATAGACCCTGCAAATATTTTGATCTCAAACGTCTAGCCTCCAGAATTGTCAGAAAATAAATTTCTGTTACTGAAGTCACCCAGTCTGTGGTACTTTGCTGTGGAACTCTACAAATTACTACACTAGGTGTGGCCATGACATTGAGTTTGCATTAATGAAGTACAAGCAGAAGTGATCTGTGTAGCTTCTAGGTCATTTTCTTAAAAGCTAAGTCAAAATATGCTAGGTTGTCTTTTTACTTTCTTACAAGCTGGAACACAGATGTTGTAGGGCTCAGCTTTGAGTGTTCAAATAAGGACAGCACCTGGGGCAACTGGATGGAAGAAACCTGGGCCACTGAATGACTTAATGGAGAAGAGCCATTCAGCTAGCCAGGGACACTTATCTCTGGATTATTATGTAGGAGATAAACAAACTTTTATCTTATTTAAGCTACTTAATTTTTGTGTCGGGTAAACAAGGGTCTCTGTTACTATAGCTTAGCCTTTCCCCTAGCAAAACAGAACAAAAAAACACATTTTATAGTGTGTCAAGTTAAGGACTCTTACTCTATTTCCACTTTCATTTACATTCTGTATATAATATAATACAGTTATACATTATAAACTATAAACAATTTAAATATGTAAAATGATAATATCTATATACTTTTTGATGGCATATCACATGTGACACAACTGCCATTTTTATTACAATTCCATTTCGATTACAGATGTAACATTAATGTTTAAAGTATGCTTCTGTCTTCCCTTTATTAATTAGTAAAAGGTCTTTATGATCTATGAATAAATTCAATTTCATCTTTCCTAAAGATCATCTGGCCAAAGGTTTACCACCTAATCATCCTTGTAAATCAAAAAGATAGCGTCTACCCCCAGTCTGGTCCCATACCCCTGTAAGCTCCTCAAGACTTTCTCTGAGGGCTTTCTGATTACATTTTGTTATTATTGTTATTTGTTAACATTTTACTAAACTAAGGGGCTGGGACATATGAGATTATTTTCCGCAGGCTTATTGATTTTCTACTTGTTCACTTATGATCATTTCCCAGCGCCATACCTCCATCCACACCCCCATCCGGGGACCAGAGGGGTTTCAAATGTACAGTTCTTTGTCTAACTTTCCCATGCCTGGGCTAGGTAGAAATTCCAGGGTAACTTCTTTTGTTCAGATAGCCTGCCAAAAGCCCTTGCAGGAGGAACTCTGTTGTGGGCCCAAGCAACCAATCTGGAATCAGAGTCGAAGATCAATCACTCCACAGGAAGTTTGAAAGAACTCCTCTCATTGGACAAGAACAGGAATGAGGAGGCAATAGTTAGAGGGTTAAAATTCCCCTGTCCCTTACCTATACTGATATCCCCTTCAGATTCCCCTCCCCTGGCAGCGTGGGAGCGCGCGCGCTCTCTCTCTCTCTCTCTCTCTCTCCCTCCCTCCCTCCCTCCTTCCCTCCCTCCCTCCCTCCCTCTCTCTCTCTCTCTCTCTCTCTCTCTCTCTCTCTCTCTCCCCCCCGCCCCGCCCCCACTAATAAATCGCTTCTGCCAAACACTTTAGGCCCAATATTTACTTAATGGTAAGCTTATTGCGCTGCCAGGGTTCTTTCCCCATTCCTGGGGCAAGTGAACCCAAGAACCTGGACCCACCTGGTTACATCTTTGGTGAGCACAGGGAGAGAGCTGAGCCCCTGTCAATCTGCCACCCTGTTACAATCACACGAAGTGATTATTTTACAGACACTGATGATCATAGTTTGGTGGAAATAGTACCCACCCTTCCATCTCCTACTTGTTTCTAGGCATTTCAGATGTTCTACATTTTAGAGCTTCAGTGTACAACGTTCTTTCTAAAATTGTTTTTGTAGTCAATTTCAGAAGATCCAGCTTTGTTTCTAATTTAATTTTGTATAATCATGCTGCTCTTTTTTTTCTAATGTTATGTGTTGAATAGGTGTATTTTAATGCTTAAAACCCGATATTTGCAACAAATGGAAAGATAATGCCCCCTAAATGAAATGGTGCATCAAATGGCACTAGTAGCCATTTGGAACTTATTTCCATCTTGAGTAATGTGAAATACCTTGTAAGCAGAGCAGCTTCACAGACATGTCTTCAACTGAAGTACTGTTGGAACTAAAAGATGGGCATTTTCTTGCTATCTTCCAAGAAAAAGGATAAGTTTAGCTTGACTGAATGGTGGTAATTCCATCTACCCACTCTTGCATTAAGTGATTAACCCACTGGGAGTCTGTGATCTGCTTTGAAGTCCCTAGCTTCAAAAGACTCCCCACATGAGGCCTATTCATATAAACTTGAGTTCCTCTAAGTAGCAAAAAAAAAAAGTCTTCTGCATTTTGCTCTTAATTTTCTTTTTCAGTTGATGAAATGTCTTTGAGCATCAATAGGATTTTGAGATTATCATAATTTGTTCTCAGATGCACTCCTGGGAAGGTAAAGCTCGATGGTCCTGGCACGCAGTATTCTACTCCTTGTAAATCAGGCAGGAAAGCAATTCTATATTACTCTTTGGGATTTTTTGAAGTATTTACTCTGTCTTACCATCAGGCCATTGTTTTATTCTAAAGAAAAGAAATTGAAATTGTGAGAAAATTTTAACATGCCAAAATAAACATTTATTCTTTGAATTTTTGAAGAAGAAATACAAATTATAGCATTTTATTGACTCTCTGGACCCTGGAGATTGTACTGTATTTGGTAATTTGAGATTTCATTAAGTAACTGGGCATAGTTCTCAGGGGAGAAGGGCAAATAAAATACTTAGACTGAGTGGTCACTTTAACAAAGTAAGTTTCTTCCTCTCCATTAACTTTTATTAAAAACAATTGATTTCAAATGAGAATTGAAATTATGCTAGTCCTAAAACATCTCATCTCATCATTGGCTGCCATGCCAAAAAAAAAAAAAAAGAAAGAAAAGAAAAAGGAAATTAACACAGTAAGACAAAGGGAAGAATGAGGCCTAAATACAAAAATTTAAGCCCAAAAGACATCACATATGTATTTAAGCTATTAATTACCATCAATATATGTTATATGCTGAGCATTATAATAAACAATAAAGGGTGAAAGATTTAAATTTTACAGAATTTGTAAGCTAAGGGCATTTTAAAATAATGACTTATTCAGATATGTTGTGGTTAGAAGTTTTTTTTTTTTTTTTTTTTTGTGGGAAACCAGCTCACATTTAATTGTGACATTTTAAAATTGTACAAGTATTTTGACATCTGTCCCCCACATTTAATCTCTTAAAATGACAGGAAAACATCAACCAATCACAGGTTTGATACGTTTACCCCTTCAGTTCTTATTTGCAGCACCCAATATTCAAGCCTGGCTAGAATCCTAAAATATTTGGAAGGTATATTCATTCATTTATTCAGCAACTATTTATTGAGAAAGTAATACATTTTGACAAAGATGGCCTTAAGGTCCCCCTCCACTTCACTTAACTTTAGACATGTTTCTGCCTGACTATAGATTCCTAAACTTCTTTTTTCTGGGACACAAACTTTAGGAAATTTGCAATTGTATATTTTTTCTCTTTGATATATAAATCCTCTCCTAATTCTTGCCAGTTTTACCACTGAGGAATGCCTTTCTCAAGGACCTGGAAGCCATCCCTTTGAAATGTAATTATCAGGAAAGAGCACCCTATCTCTCAATCTCTGTGGGACTGGAGGAGCCTTACTTAAATAAATGCCAATTAGCAAATATGGATGGCTTAATCACACTGATCAGTCTCCTCCCTAACAAAATTCCGTAATTTTTCCATTAGCTCACTCTGCTGCTTACAGTCTGTCCCATCGTTGGTTCCAGCCAACATGAGTTTAGTCTCTCCCCTATTGTGACAGTCTTGATTTTTCTTTGCCTATTTAACGTGTCCAGTTCAACCTTTCTTGAACAATTACAAATTCTATTTTAGTGGGGAATATACGACATGCTTGGGATAGGACTTGTCTTTGCCCTCAAAGAGCTTAAAACTATTGAGGTTATAAAAATTCCTTGATTGTAAAGGCAACTTAAAATCTACATCATAGATCCATTTAATTCATTCTCACATTGCTATTAAGAAATCCCTGAGACTGGGTAATTTAAGAGAAAAGAGTTTTAACTTGCTTACAGTTCTGCAGGCTGTACAGGAAGCACAGCAGCATCGACTTCTGATGAGGCCACAGTAGAATTATGGCGGAAGGCAAAAGCACATCACATGGCAAAAGTGGGAAGAGGGGAGGTGCCACACACTTTTAAACCACCAGATATCATGAGAACTTACTATCACAAGGAAAGTCCCAAGAGAATGGTACTAAACCATTCGTGGGTAATCCACCCCCGTGATCCTATCACCCCTTACCGAGCTCCACCTCCCACATTAGTGATTAAAATTCATATCTATGAACTTGGCCTAACCAGAGGTCCTCTAAACTGATGATGCTTATCTGAAAATTTCTGGATCAAAGCTCATCCCAATTTATATCCAAAGTCATGCTTACATGCAGGCTGAATAATGGTGTGATTTCAAGGGTAGTAGCATGGTATTTTATTTATAAATATCTTTACTGTCAAGATTGCTGGATGTTTGAAATACCTTTTGTAGACATATGTTACTTTGTATTGACAGTTACTTTTTTTCTCTCTCTCTTTTTAAATATGATAAACTGTTGACATCTCAGTATGAAGTAATATATCATATATTACTGTGACATAAAGGAGACAGAATATCATAATTTGAGGAAGCTGATCTAGAGAGGAGCATAGGGAATGAAGGAGAATGTTGAGAGTGCAGTTCTTGGATAATTTTTGCAGAGCTAATAAGTGTTGTCAGGGTGGGCTATATTAAATAATTCACATAAAATGGATACTCATGGAAATCAAACACATAAACATTACTTGAGAAAACAGAGAATGATCATGGTAAAAAGAAATGGCTGAGTGATCTGGGTTCAGAACTGAAGCTTCCAAAAGTGAATAACTAAATGTACTATTTGTCTTTATTTTTTCTTTAGGTATATATAGTTCTTAATATCTATCAGGGCAAACATGTTTTGACACACCTAAAATAGCTAGTAGGTATTTTCCTTTGTATTTCTTGGCTCATTCTTACTTACCTTTTATCCAACTTCTTTCCCAAAGGTGAAATATTTTTAAAGTAATGTAGATGTGTGGTCTGAAGAAATTCCATCTGATGGAAAAATTAGCCTAAAAAGGGACTTTGCATATGTTATTATGTTGATCTGACGTGCTCTGCCCACAAGCCTGTGACTGCCTTCTTGTTCATGGCTCAACACACATCATCTCTTTTTGGGACTCTCCCTGGCCACCAAAAATAAAGGAGCTCCCTTCACACCTGGCCACTATCACAGATAGATTCTGCCCATTGACTCTATTTTATATTTGTCATAGCATTTATTACTAGCTAGAATTATTATTTCTTTAATTTATTTACTTTTTTATTAACTGTTTTCTCCCATTAGGAAATAAGCTTCATGTAATAATGAATATTGTCTACAGTGTTCAGTGTTATTTCTGCAGAGCCTAAAGTATGACTGATGCATGGTGCACTCTCAGTAATGAAGAAAACTTCATATTACATTAATTTTTTTACCTAAATATATTAACTCATCTCTTTCTCCTTTTGCCATGAATTAATTTTACTGTTATTTGCTTTTCATATCTTATATTTACAATAAAAATTACTCTTCATCCTTTTCCAATTAAATCCTCTAAATTCTAGTTGAGGAATGAATGTTTGTTTGCAATTGCATTTATTTTCTATTTTGTATTTGTGTCCTAGACTATTGGGAAAATATATGAAAACTAGAATGTGTCTTATTATGAACAATTTATTTCAAACACATGAAGGTTGTATAAGAAATAGGGCTTTATCAAAACTTAATTTGTAGGATGAAAGGAGTTGACAAGTTCCATCACCAGCTCATATATGCAATATACAAAGATTAGCCCACATGAGAAGCCCTTCAAAGACATACTTTCTGGTTTTGTTTACTGCAATCACAAGTATTCTCTTTGCTTTGTTCTGGAGGTTGCTTAATATATCATTTGGTTCTACATGTTTCTTTCTCCTGATATTTTTTTTTTTATACTGTCAGATTCTGCCATGTCCATTCAAATCTAAAATTGTCTGAAACTATCTAAGTCACAACAAATCTGCTGTGTGAATAAAATCTTTATGGAGAGCTGTGAGGTTTCCAAGGCACATGCATAATAGAAATTCAATATCACTTCATTTGAGTTCAGGCAGAACTACCAATAGCTGCATTTCACAGAGACCCACAAATTGTGCTATGAAAAGAATGATTACAACAGAATGCCAAGCCTGTGTATGAGGGCCTGGTAAATGTATTCCACATTCAGTGTGTGAATCACCTCCGGGTGGTGCTGATAGGAGAGAGGAGAGAGGGGTACTCTCAAATTCAAAATTGTATTAGGAGCATCAAATAGTAATCAATTTTGATTTTTAATAGCACATTCCTTTTGTATAAAAACTAAAGTCAAGTAGGAAAAATGACAATCTGCACAAGCTGCTTTAAAAAGAAGAATTTGGCATTAGCCTATTTAACTTTAGTGCCAACAAAGCAGTTAGCCAAAAAAAAAAGAAATAAAAAGCTTATGAGTACAAAATTTAATTATTATCTTTTTATGCTTAAAGAGTTAATAAGAAGTAATTCTCTTCTGGACAAAAATTAAGGTAGAAAGAATTTCTATGTGTTCCTGAGTAAGAGGGGAAGAGAGAGAGGATAATCAAATAGAATTAGAATAAATATTAGCAGGGAAAAAGTTAAAGAGAATGAAAACTATGTTAGGGACTATTTTAGACCAACATATGATTAACTTTACCTTATGTAGATTTTAACCTCTGAGGATATAAATAATATAAAATTAAATATACTGAATTATGTTTCCATCAGTATTTTTCATTCTGAGGCTGATTTTCTCAACTTACATTTTTACCTAATACTTATACATACTTTAAAATCAAAACATATAATTTTCATAGCTAGACCATCTTTAGATGCTTTAGATGACTTAGGCACAATTATTATTTCTTTATAATTTCTAAAAGAAAACAATAATAATAATATATGGTCACAGATGAATAATTAGAATTGCTGTTAAGTTAAACATCCATAATTTTATCTATGGATTATTTTGAAATAGCCACAATGTCTATGTGATTACATAAATTAAAGATTATTTTAGAAAGAAATAGGTACATGATAGAGACGTTATTTTTCATCATTAAAGCCTGATTAAATCAGCAGAGTATATAGAGCTACAAAGAAAAAAACTACTTTTATTATGTTAACCTGATCTCTCCTGATGTTTTCCCAAAATTCATATGTTGAAACCCTAACCCCCAAGGTGATAGTATTAGGAAGTGGGACTTTTTGACAGGCTCTGACCTGAATAGGTTTAGTGCTCTTTTATAACAGGACCAAAGGAAGTCATTTACTGCTTCATCATGAGAGGTCCCAAGAAGGCACCATCTGTGGACCAGGAAATGGGCCCTCACCAGACACTGTATTTGCTGGCACATTGATTTTATGCTTCCCAGCCTCTAAAACTGTAAGAAATAAATTTCTGTTGTGTATAAGCTACTCAGTTTATAGTATTTTGTTATAGCAGCCTGAATGGACAGAGACTGACTACACATGAAAACAAATCTGATCCTAAGCAGTACGGTTGAAATTATGTTTTACCAAAAACCGAGAAAAAAATTATGTGATGCATTATCAAATATTTTTAAAATGTTAATGATAAATGCAATATTTCAAGTACATATGAAATAAGTTGGCTTATCAAACACAATGCTTTATTCTAATTCAATACCTTTTATTTATTGAGAAGTATTTCTGAACATCTATAGAATAATCAAGATATGGTAAGACGAAAATCATAATGATAGCTGTTGCTTACTGAACACCTATAGTTTTCCAAACATTGAGAGGAGGTATTGTATGGTGTTTAAAACTGTTCACTTTTAAACCGAAGCTCTATTCAAATCCTACTTTCGTTCCTTACTAATTGTGAGGTTTTGGGAAGATGATTTGCACTTCAGTTAGGTTTTCTGGAGACAATAACAGTACCTACTTCATAATGTTCCTATGAGGAAACATTAAGTGAGTAAATGAATTAAACTCCTTGGACCACTGTTTGGTGCACAATAAGTACTTATGAAATTTTAATTAATATTGCTTAATAGTTTGGATATTTTATCATGGCTTTTTCTAATAATTCTGGGGAAAAGATGTATCATAATTATTTTATAGATAAGGAAACTGAGGTTAAAGTGTTATATGCAAGTTTTCCCAATTCATATAGACACTAATAGAGTTGTAAACTCCCAAGTTCATGATCCTTCCACTCTATTGCTTTGTTTCCAAAGGCACTAGAGACTGAAAATTATTTCTCAAATTACTCAAGAAACAATGTAAACAATAGCTGTAGCAATAAAAATAGACAATAGATGTGAGTTTTTGGCAAGTGTAT
This sequence comes from Callithrix jacchus, assembly GCF_049354715.1. Classification (NCBI taxonomy): domain Eukaryota; kingdom Metazoa; phylum Chordata; class Mammalia; order Primates; family Cebidae; genus Callithrix; species Callithrix jacchus. Next base: position 118,997,993 of record NC_133503.1, on the reverse strand, counting down.
TAACACAATCCTCACATCAACAACAGCAATAATATTATTATTGGTTTTCTTTTTTTTCGAGATGGAGAGGGTATTATGTTCACCAAACTTGTATCCAATGATCATCAGTGTCTGTAAAAAAGTCACTTCATGTGATCATAAATGAACAGGTAGAAAATTAATAAACTTGTAGAAAATAATCCTATATGTTCTAGCCTCATAGATTAGTAAAATGTTAACAAGTAACAATAATAACAAAATGTAATCAGAAAGCCCTCAGAGAAGATCTTGAGGGACTACCAGGTGTCTGGGGCCAAACTGTGAGTAGATGCCATCTTTTTTGTTTACAAGGATGATTAGGTAATACCTTTGGTCAGATGATCTTCAGGAAGGATGGAATTGAGTTTATTCATAGATCATAAAGACCTTTTACTACTTAAGAAAAGGAAAGACAGAGGCATACTTTAAACATATTAATGCTACATCTGTAATCAAAATGGAATTGTAATAAAAATGGCTTGTGTCACACTGTAATATGCAATCAAGAAATATGTAGATATTATTTTTACATACTTAAATTATAAATGTTTATAGTTTATGATGAATAACTATATTACATTATATATAGAATATAAATAAAAAATTAATGTGGAAATAGAGTTAGGAGTCCTTTGCCTGATACTCTATACATTTTTTATTGTTGTTGTTAGGGGAAATGCTAAGCTATAGTAACAAAGACCCTTGTTCACCCCCCCAAAAATTCAATAGCTAAAATAAAAGTTTATCTCTTACATAATAATCCAGAGATAAGTATCCCTGGCTAGCTGAATGGCTCTTCTCCATTAAGTCATTCAGTGGCCCAGGTTTCTTCCATCCAGTTGCCCCAGGTGCTGTCCTTATTTGAACACTCAAAGCTGAGCCCTACAACATCTGTGTTCCAGCCTGTAAGAAAATAAAAAGACAACCTAGCATATTCCGATTTAGCTTTCAAGAAAATAACCAAGAAGCTACACAGATCACTTCTGCTTATACTTCATTAATGCAAACTCAATGTCATGGCCGCACCTAGTGTAGTAATTTGTAGAGTTCCACAGCTAAGTACCACAGACTGGGTGACTTCAGTAACAGAAATTTATTTTCTGACAATTCTGAAGGCTAGACGTTTGAGATCAAAATATCTGCAGGGTTTATTTTTTCTGAAGCCTCTCTCTTTGGCCTATAGATGTCTGTTTTCTTTCTTCCAAGATGGAGTCTTGCTCTGTCACTCAGGCTAGGGTACAGTGGTGTGATCTCAGCTCAGTGCAGCCTCTGACTCCCAGGTTCAAGTGATTCTAATGACTCAGCCTCATGAATAGATAGGACTACAGGTGCATTCCATCATACCCGGATAATTTTTGTATTTTTATTGGAGGGTATTTCACCATGTTGACCAGGCTGGTCTTGAACTCAAGTGGTCTGTGAACCCAAGTGGTCAGCCTGTCTCAGCCTCCCAAAGTGCTGGGATTACAGGTGTGATCCCAGCACCTGGCCGATATTATTATTATCTCTATTTTACAGATCAAGAAACTGAGACATAGAGATTCCTAATGTGCTCAAAGTCATACTGCTAATAAGTGGCAGAAGTGCAAATGCTCCTTGAGTATCTCTGCACATCTCCAAGTAAAGCTCACATTTGCTCAGAAATGGTTGAATTTCTCATGTCTCTGCTTACCCAGCATTGATGTGCTCTATTGTTGAACCACAGCTCCATGAGGCAACAGCAGTGCCTTCCTGTTCTTTGCATCCCTTAAAAACTCTGCTGCTTCACTGAGGTGCTCATAGTGGTCCTTTCCACTGTTGACTGCCTTGGGCCCAAACTCTGAGGTGGCCTATGGTGGAATTGGGAGGGCTTTCTTCTTATTTTTCTAATGGACTGTTAAGGAGCCTGAGAGAATGATCCTGTGTTCCCAAATTGTTACAGGTTTCCAATTTTTATTTTAGTCTTCTTTTGTTGCTTATGCTTCCAGGAACTATACTGGCAATGGATTAATAATGAGTGACTATCTTGTACTGACTGGCAATGGATCACATATGAGTGACCATCTTGTACTGAGTGCCTTCTTATCCGACAGGACTGGTGATATATATGATGCTGACTTAAATTTATCATGTCTGGTTCCCTAAGACTTTTCTCCACTCCTCCCCAGTTTACCAGACATGTCTAAATATTGTGGAACTCCAGAATGGGCACAATTTAAATTATGTCCCAGGATTCTCCTGGGCATACTTGCAAATAAAACTTTCCCAGTCTATAAATATACCTATGAATGCTTAGATCTTAGAAGTGGCCAATAGAAGACAATGATTCAAGGTGAGGACTTCACTCAAACACGAAGAAATTAATGATAATGTTATTTTAGAGCTCTTCATTTCTTAACCATGTCAAAAACAGACTAGACTATACTTTTTTTTGGTCAATACTCCTGAATTATATTCAGAGCTTAGTAAGCTTATGATATTGATACATAGCCAAATGTCATATAGAAACAAAAATACTATTAATATGTTTAATATATTTGGGAAAATGGTTATTGTCTTAGGTATTTTAGGAAATGTAATAATGTTTATTTTTATTAAACAGTTTTGTGTGTGCATAATGACAAAAGAAAATATATAAAAATTTATCTGTAATATATATTTGATTATATTTATATATAATATATATGATATATATATATCATAAATATATACCTCATAATATATATATCATATAGTTTGGTATCTATTTGTATATATATACCATATATGTATGTATATGTGCATTTGTGTATATATATATATATTTACATGAGTCATATTAAGATAAAAAGTATAGATAAAACAAATTGGAGGTAAAACATCAAGGCTAACTTTTAAATTTGGAATTCAAGTTTCCCTTTATATACACACACACACAAACACACACACAAAGACACACACATATAAATTTCCATGTGTTCTTAAAAATTATTTATCTCTTATGTTCATCTTGTTGATGTCAATGTTTCTTTTGGTGGATTAAACTGATTTCATATGGTTGATATGCAGCTGACCCCAACCCCTGCCTTCAGACTGGTGTAATTCTCTGACCTGTCCAGTGGATATATTGCATTCCCCTGGGCACCAGTTTGATTGGTTCAGGACTGGGTATGTGACACAAACTGTAACAGTCAGAACTCTGGAACGGTTGTCTGAGCTACTTATAATACTAGTAAGTCCAGTAAAGCCACCATTGCCCATATTTGCTACCACAGAGGAAGTTGATGAATGCTTTAAGGACACTGAGTTCCAGAGTTCTTATCTACCAGGAAACTTTTAATAATAAATCAACACCTTCTCTTTTTGCTTAGTCCAATTGTGCTGCAGATTTCTCACTTCTGTCCTTTGGTGACTGGGAGGGGATGTTACAGCTCTTTCACTCCCACCAATGGTAAGCTCCTAGTTCTTGTCCCACAACCAAGAATAATAAGGTGTGTGACACTGGAGAGTAAGGCAGAGTTGAATTTGTTAAATGACAGAAAGGCTCTCAGCAAGGAGAGGATACCCTAAAGAGGACTTCCAGCTGTGAGGCTGAGTCCAGGGTTTTCATGGCCTGGGAAGCGGGAGGAGTGTGCTGACTGGTCTGCAGGCCATGGAGAAGGCACCACTCAGAAAGAGGTATGATAGTGTAATTAACCAATTGGAGGCAGAGGTGAAGACTTAACCTGGGACCTTGACCCAGGATCAATCAGAGGCTGAAACAACGATTCACCCTGTGTAAATGAAGACTCGGACTGCAGCCAATCACAGAAAGGTAGACATAAGTAAAATAGGTGAAAACTAAAAGACTATGCCACATTAAAGAGATTGAACTGTGTCTGAAAAGGAGTGGAATTTGTTCATTTGAGTTCACAGAGTAGGTGTTTCCATTCAAGGACAAGAACATTTTCTTATCTGGGGCCTGCAGTTTCATTTTCAGGTTGTTCTTGGTTTGAAGGAGTTTTACCAAGGACCCACCCTAGCTGCCTGCCTGACCGGTTTCTTCCTTCCTTCTCTCTCAATTGAATTGAACAATTTTTAAATCTCTTCTTAGTCAGAAAAGTCCTAAGAGGAGGTAATAGTTTGGAAATTTGAAAATAAACTTTAGTCATGCATGGTTTAAGGAAAAGCTGTGATTCTCAATTTAGAAGTTAGATGTGATATTTTACCTTAAAATAGTTTTAATCTGTAGTTTTTGACTTCATATTACTCACGGTCATGATAACTTTTTAATTGCACTTAATTAAAAAGAAAAGAAAGGCAAAAATATTGATAACTTTTTAATTACACAATTATTTGTTGTTTTAATTGGGTAATACAAAAGTTACCAATATCTTTTTTTGCCTTTTTTTTGCTCAATCTTCTCTTTTCATACAGGAAAGTTAGGTTAACCTTCATGAATAACAAAGGCTATAAATTTCATTTTTTAAAAAATATTAGGTTTTTAGTAAGGTATTCAGGCAAAGAAAAAAAAAAGGAGCTCTGCCAAAATGTTTTTTCATTATTTTCTCATTACTTTTGTTGTTGCTCATGTTGAACTGCTGCTTACTTATCTAATAAAGCATTATTTGCCAAATGAAAGCAACCAGCCTCAGGTTAGTCTTACTTCTTGAGACATAGTTCATTGCTTACTACTTATGTTTGCCTTTTGAAGACTCAGGAATTTAGAAATAGACGGAGCCATATTAAATAACCTAAAGTTATGACACACAATATTTGGGTTTACGATTTGACATTCAATTGTTTCAAAAGCTTCCTGGTTGTGTTATTGTTTTCTTGATTTCTATTGTGTCCTTTGAAAATTTTATATTCAGAAATGCCTGATTTTGTCTCTTATTGTTAAAACAGTAAATATTTGTAAACATTCCAAGTCCTCCATGCTGAAAAAAGTCATGTTTTTCTTGTAAAATTTTTAATTAAAAGAGTTGAATAGAGGTATATTCTACTTGTAAAATGTTAAAATTATATAACAGTAATTACATAATAAAAGTAAATTGTAATGTTCCTGTTTGACTTCCACCTTCAAATAAAATTTCTTAAGGATTTATTGAAATGGCAAGCTTTTTGAAGGACAAAACATTTTATAATAATACTTTGCTTTATTTTTTCTATATATGTATAATAGTTTTATCTGGTCTTGTAAAAAATAATAGGTCAAAAGGGGAAATTTATTTTATTTAATTTTCAAACAGAATCTCATGTATGTTGATTGTGAACCAGAAATTATTTTAAGCATTATATTATTGTGTAAGGAACTCATAGTGTAAATGAGGATACAGACAAATACATATCAATTGCAATGTCCATGGCATTTCTGATATATGAAGAAAAAGAAGTCATGGTATCATCTTCCAAGAAACTCATGATGTAGTATAGGGACGAACATATGCAAACAGTAAACTGTAACAAACAATACTATAGGGTAAATTATAAACAGTAATATATGGTGTTTTCAATGCTATAAAAACTAGAGAAAGAAGATATCATTTTCAAATGAGGATGTCACAATTAGTAAAACTGGATATGCAGGTAGCAAATGGCAGAGTATTCAGAACTAGAGCAAATGTGTATTAAAAGCCTCAGTGATGTGGGAAACCTAGAACAAATATTTAAGAGAGTGTTTTTAGCTGACTAGAGCATAAAACAATTGGCAATTCACATGGAAAGTTGGAAGGGTTTCTGATATGAAAAGTTGAAGGATGAGTGCAGCATTAAAAAAATAATCCAGTAGTGAGTTTCTATACATAGAAATACAGAGAAACTGCCTACAGGCAGGATGTTTTATTTGAAGGCTATTTTAGTAACATTAAGGGATAGCAATATGAAATAGGAGTAAGTGAGAGAAATACAGAAAATTGCCAGTGGAATTATTATGCTATAGTTTATGTGATTCTCTGGCTAACTAAATATGAAAGAGAAATAGTAGACATTATATTCTAAAGTCATGTTCAATATTACCAAGTTTAGTGTGTTTTAGAATAGCAGTTATCAAACTATGGCTGGGGTTAACTTCACACTTATTAAAACTTCCACAATTATCACCTATACTTCTAGGTTTAGGTGGTCATCATCCAACCAAAAGCCATTTCTCTGAGTAGGAAGCCTTAGTATAGACAGGGCTAGGCAAAAGTGCTGGAATAAATGTGACATCATTTGGACAATAGAAAAGATACTCAGTTCACATATAAAGAATTATATAGTTTGTTTATATCACAATTTAAGAAATAATATTCGCAAAAAAACAAGAAGGGTATTAGTGTTTCTTTGATAGTGGAAGTGTAATTATTACAGCAACCTATAATTACAAATTAATGAACTATTAAGAAATTATAAAATATTTATGTGTTTCTTAGAAGTCTGTCTCTAAAATATTTTTTCCCTATTTTGCAATATTTATTTTTCTTTTATTGTATGTTAATCATATTATTAAAGAGTTGTTTTATTTTAAGGCATGAAAGAGTTAAACTCTTAAAAACATTCTAGGTTGAATTTTCATAGAGCTATTCTGATCGCAAAAGAGTTCTTTCTAACAAAACTTGAGAAATTCCTCTTGGGGTCTTTTTATACTGAAAGCAAAATTATTTTTCTCATTTGAATTTTTTTCCAATCTTTTTTTAACTCTTGAAAAACTTATCTAATGACTTTAATTTAAAAATGGGTGACTTCCTATTGGTTTTTAATGACAATGTCAGTTTTAGAATAGTTCCTGGTTTCTTAAAAGAAGACAAAGGTTAATGAATCCTGTAAGAGCCAAGTAAATGAGTTTTACTAATTTTTTTAACAAGAGAGTCTCTGAACTGTAGAATATATATATATATATATATATATGCATGTGTGTATGCACACATGTGTGTGTATATATAATATGCATATACATGTGTACACTATATTTGTGTTGTGTGTTTGTGTGTGTGTGTGTCTGTGTGTGTGCATGTGCATGTGTTCTTGAAAGGGCATATGCATCTGGAGCTACTCCATATAAGAAAGCAAGTAAATCTTTGTGGGATGTATATATAAACTCACTTTATATTTATATGACTCATGCATGCATTCTTTTATTTCATTGTGTGATTATTTAAATTTCAATTCACACATTGATGACTTTGTATTTTAAATATATAAAATCCAGTGCCAGGAAGAATCTACTTTTATAATCTCAACGTTTGCAATTTCAAATACCTTCTAAAATATTGTAATCAGATATTAAATACCCTGGGTAAATATTTTTTGTCTCTGGATCAGATTATCAACTCATATTAAAATGATTGTATCGCTACATAATATAGAATATGCTGTTTGTGAAGAATTGCAGTCTTGATTTTCTCTTTGGGTCTTATTCTGAGTTAGCTCTGATTAGATTAGGAACATAAATTAACTTCTGCTCTTACCCCAGTTTTCACTAAGAAGGTTCACAAGTGAGGGACCATGAGAAGTACTCTGGCCCTAGACATAGAGTAAGAATGCAGTGGAGGAGGAATGGACAAAAGATAGACAAAATGGGTAATTTTTTCCCAAGCCAGCTAGATTCTGGGTGTATTGTGAGAACTAGGGTGAGGAAGATTGCTTGATGATGACAGAGGGGTTCACTTGCAGAGAGTATAACATTTACCTTAAATTCGCTCAATTATGGACAATTGGACAATTGTGAATTTCTAGGATGTGGCCACTTTGTTTTAAGCTCTTGGGAAACCAGTTAGCAAAACCAACAAATTAGAGCTTAAGTTTTATTGAAGAGTCAAATTTAAACAGGCATTTTACTTCTGATAGGGAAAGGACAAATCACCTTTGTCACATACCAACTACGATGTGACTAATACTCATATGAAATTAGTATGCTGTGTCCAATTTATACATGAAAAAGAACCCAGGAAATATTGCCTAAAGTCATATAATCATAAGTGATAGATTTAACACATCAGTCAGTTTCAAAAAGGTGGTATCCTTTTTACCATAGCACACATGCACTGAGAGGTTCATAGAAGATTATAAGCAGATGTAGTTCAGCAAAATCCCTGGAAACATGGACTTTAGAGCGACAGTCTTACGACCCTGAACTTTGCCATTTAATAGACCTGTGACCTTAGACTGGTTACTTAAAGCTGGAAGCCTTAGTGGGGTAATTATATATCTGTCTCATCAGATTATCGGTAATTCTATATCTGTCTCATCAGATTATTGTGAGGATTGGGATAATAAATAGAAAACATTTAGCATAGTGACTGGAAGGTAATAAGTGTTAAAACATTATTTTTTATTATCATCATCATTATTATGTATGATATTTTATTATTCTTTCCTGATAAGGAAAGCTATTTGCCCTTTTAAAATCTGTACCTAGAATGAAGGATTATGGCTTAAAATGGTAAGAAAAAATATATATGCATTTAAAGGTATAAAATTTAGTAGACACAGAGTATATAAAAATTATGCGATTGGTTTCAACCTTATGTTAAAAATGAACTGAACTGTCTTCAGATACATGAATCATTTTGGTGTTTTCCAACATTATACATTTAAATTAAATGTATATATTTATTTTTGAATTATTTTTATATAAAAAGTACACTTAATGATGGCATTATTAGAAACACAGGATATTTAACTGAAAACACAAATGAGGTATTTATTATATTTGCATAAACATATTTGTGCCATATATGTTCCTTTTTTTAAGTTCTAAGTAGTGCTTCATTGCAATTGCATATTAACTTTATAATTATACACAAACTATGCAATTAAATGCTCACTTAAAATTAACAATTATAAACTTTCCTGCATATATAGTAGCTCCTAAAGAATGTAATGTACTTGCAGTAATAGCCACTATATTGTGTGTTGCTTTTCTGCTGTTAAGCAAAGGGATAGAGTGGGGAAATAATTTCACACTGCATATAATGCATCTGATATGAAGGAAACTTGAAAATTATTTAGTTACAGATTTCTCTGACCAGGCTTGCAAAATGGCATATATTATGTTAATGGGCAAGCATTTGAAAATGAATTTGAATATTAAATGCACTACGTTTGGGTTCTGACATGAAGGGAGGCATAGTTGGTATACAATTTACAAACAGGTTATTGTTAACTCTTTCATTCCTGTTGCTCACAATCATGCTTTGTGTTTAAAAACTGAAGAGTCATATTTTTCACTGAAAATCTGTAACAATGAAAACTATTATAGTATACAAGTGAAGTTCTGTTATAATATTAGACTGCAAACCATATTCTATGTTCAGTTGTGTTCCATGTTGTTCTGTGAAAAACAGTTGCTTATTCATTGAAAGTTTATAAGTAGAAAAGAAATGAGCAACATCAATCACTGTATTAATGGCATAGTATATTTTGTAGCTTTCATTTGTAAAGTAGTGCATTTGAGTTGGCATATATTGGAAGTATACTACCAAGCCACCATTATGCATTCAACCCAAATATCTTATTCTCAGGTCAAAGCAGAGACCGCAAGTGTACTGTTAGTGGATTCATAGCATTTAAATTTACAGAAAATGAATAGTTAATAGTAAGCCTTCCAACCACAGCATATTTTTATTGAAAGAGCAAAGCATTATAGTACACCGGATGTTTTAGGTCATTTATTTTGTTTTTGCTCTGGGTCATTTTACAAAAGCACTTCTGCTCTCTAGCGTTAAAATGAGAGCCACTCTACTCCCCAGATATTACCCAGCAGCACTTGGGGGCTCTTAATGATTAATACCATCACCGTCCAGCCACAAACCTTTCTGCCGCAGATAATGCCAGGCAGCAAGCGCGCTTGACACTTTTAATGTATAATTAAGTAGGAAAAGTCAGCACTCAGTATGCAAATTTTTCAAAATGATAAATGATGCCATACAGCAGTAGGGATTGATTTGGTGTAAATGAAACTAATTAAGGAAATGTCAAACATAATTAATAAAACAGGTTTAAGCTGCAAAACATTGTCAATTGAATGAATGAGGAGGCATTGGCTCCCATTGTTTCTGCTTTATTTAGGGCTTGTGTTTAGCTTGTACTCTGTTCCTAAATGCACTTTTGCTACCTCACACCCTCCACTACCAATTCCCAGAGAGGGGGAAAATAAATTTGCTTGTCTCTCCACTGACTGCAGAAATTAATTGCAGAAATCTTGTCCCATCCAAGTGTTACATTCACTCACAGGACATTAACATAACTAATTTGAAAGAGCCCAAATGACTGCATAATAGAGCACTGTCAGTATGCCTGACAGTCTTTGGTCATACCAAATTAGCTTGGTTTTCTAATTGAAATTTTTTTCCTTAGACTCTTTTTATAATTTTTTTCCTCAGCTATTCATTTTTGATAAGAACAAAGGTTTTATAATTTACAAAAGAGTGCTTGACCTATAATTACTAGGAGGAAATTAGGGGAGGTAGAAAAGTCAGATTTAGTCCTGGTAATGATGCTAGAGACCTTGCTCCCTCTAGGGAGCCTGAAGAATAATGGAATCTTCTATTTTTATGGTCGACCTGTGCACTGGTGCTGACTCTAACTGTGAATCCACTTTACTTTGCAGATCACTTGCTTAACACTAAAAGTGCCAGCAGAATGGCAGGCTATTACTCCAAATGTCATTCAAATCAGTGCCATTTCCACATGCCCTTCCTTCTCAAAGAGTGAATTGAAGAGCACTACTAGTCCTCTTATCACGCCTTTGTAAATCTTCCATGAAAAATTCTATGCAACTTAATATGTGAACCATTTGGGTAAATAAGGGTGAGGGGGGTAAGAGGTTTTTCAAGAGTAAAAAAAATTAAAGAATGGTAAATTGATTTATTTGGAAAAGAATCCAATAGGTCCTGATTTTACAATCATATCACCTGAATGAGATGGATGTAATCTTATCCCACTTGCTATAGTTTTCTAAGTAAGGAGTCCACTAATATGATAGCCTCAGTTTAGAGATCTTTTCTCAATAGCACCTGTTTTCCTTTTGAGCATGTCATGAAATAACACATAAGAATGGAAAAGTCCATTTTTTATACTTTACGAGTTATATACTTAATGTGGTGTTTCAGATTAACTGGGGAATTGTATGGAACTGAAAGCACAGAATCATGAGAAGGCAAGTGGGATGTACATACGCTTCTTAATTCATGCAGTTACTACTGAATGGATGGGTGGAGGTGCAAGTGCAAGGGCATGGTTTTGTTTGCTTTAAGTCTTGCTTCTATAAAACCCTCAATTTGGATGGCTTCTTCTTTAATTTGGTTTAAGAAATGGAAGTTTATTTATTTATATCCTATGTGAGATTGTGAAGACTCTTGATTTTGAGCTTTACAATCATTTGGGGCTCATTTGAAGATGCTGCCCAACATATTCTCTCTAGTTACTGAATATTGCACATATAGTTACCTGTTACTTCTACAGCACTACAGCATTGATTGATTGCATTGTTCTTTACTGGTACCCTTGTTATGTATGGGCTGTCGTGATATCTTGCGTGTTGTGTGCAACTTAAAGTAAAGATGAGATTGTTATACTCCACCTTTAAATGGAATGGATATGGAATAAATCAACAGAGTTCAAAATAAATTATTACTTCATCTCTTGTCTAAACATGGACAGAACTACCTAAGGTTTTTATTTTACACAATATGTTAACATCGATAATTTGAACATTTGCTGATACAGGTTGCATATAACCTGACTTCAGACACATCAAAAATTATAAAATGAGAATAATGAAATTTGTCATTTCATAAAACTGAAAAGTCTGGGGTCAGTTTTCCAGAAGGATGATGATCCGAAGACATAGCTAAATAAAGTGGCTTTAAAAAAAATCTCATCAAGACCAGGTCTTTCTTTCTTATTTATTTCATCCCTTGGCTCTGCATTCCACTGAGTTGATTTAATCTCCAGCCTCCATTCTGTGGACCCAAATAACTTCATGATTAAGATTTTATTAATCCTATAATAATAGTTTGAGTGCAATGAGACAAAGTTGTTTTGCAGGCCCTTAAAAAATGCCCTAGGATTAGCCTTGATTGAACCACCCAAAGTGGTATATTCATCCTAGAATCCACCACCAGAACCAGGCATATGTGATACTTCGAACTTCATACCTAGCCCTGCTTAATCCTGCCCCATGCAAAACCAAATGAACTGAGCATGAGAGGAATTCTCCAAGAAAAATCAATATGTTTTTATCAAAGTAAAGGAAAAGCGGGAAAACATTGGCAAAAACAATAAATATATGCTCCAAGAGTATACCCTACAATCTCTCTATAAGAACATACAGCAGTCACCCCTTCCACAATTTTGCTTTCTGCAGTTTGTTACCTGTGGTAGTAAACTACTGTTCTGTAATTCGTTTTGAAAGGGAAAGAAAAAGACCATATTCACATAACTTTTATTATAGTATATTGTTATAATGATTCTATTTTATTATTAGTATTGCTGTTAATGTCTTATTATGCCTAATTATAAGCTAAACTTAATCATAGCTATATATGTACAGAAGAAAACAGTATACATAGGTTTCAGGACTATTTGTGATTTCATTCCACTGTGAGTTTTGGAATGCATTTCATGTGGATAAGATGGGACTACTATATATGCAATATGAAATTCTTAGTCACTGTGGGATGCTACTAACTTAATTAAATGGAAATAGTTTTATCTAAGGATTTTGTTTTACTTTTAGTTAATTCATTTGATGGAGAATATAAATAAAGAGAATGTTATTTTTTTGATTGTTAATGCTTTATTATTTAACTTAGAAACAGAATGTGGTTTCTTAGTCTTTAATTTTGAAATAATTTTAGATGTACACAGTTAGAAATATGGTACAGAGATTAATGTATATTCATAAATCTTCCCCAATTGTTAACAACATACATAACCATGGTTTATTTCTTAAACCTAAGAAATTAACACTGGTACAATAATATTAAGTAAACTGGAAATTTTATTTGGTTTCCGCCAGTTTTTCTACTGACTTTTTATTCCCTGATTTAATGCAAGATGCCATGTTGCATTTAGTCTTCCTGCCTCTGTAGTCCCCTCCAATCTATGACATATTCCCCAGTCTTTCCTTGTCTTCTATGATCTTGACATTTTATAAGAGTAATGATCAGTATTTTGTAGCCATTTGGGGTTGTGTGTTGTTTTCTCATGATTAATTTGAGGTTATGCATTATTGGAAAGAACCCCACAGAGGTGGTAGGCCCTTTTCACTCCATCTTATTGGGTACCTAATATTACATGCCTTGTTACTGGTGATGTTACCATAAGCACTTGGTAAAAGTGCTGCTGCCATCCAGGTTTCTCCACTTTATAATCATTATTATTATTATTTTCTTGCCTTTCCATGTTCTATTTAAAAGTGAGTTATGAAATCCAACCCACACCTGAGAGGACAATTGAAGTTTCCCTCCTGAAGGAAGGAGTACATTCTTGAAAATATATATTAAGAACACCACAGTTACTTATAAATATTTTGAAAAGACACCTAGAAATTGTGAAACTATCCTGTTTCTCCTTAAAGTTTCATCCAATACAAATTAAAACATTCATTAGTGGACATTGCCTACAGCAGTTATTACTATCGTGTTCTAATGGTGATTTTATATTTTCCTCATTTCTTGTGTATCTATTAATTATACTGAAAAAAGGTTTATTTATTTAGTTATTCAAACCAGCCAGGACTTTGGTTTTGTAAATCTTAAAATGAAAATTAGCATTATAGTATCTTTCTTTTTTCTTTCTTTTTAAATCATACTTCATATTCTGGGATACATGTGCAGAATGTGCAGATTTGTTACATAGATATACATGTGCCATGGTGGTTTGCTGCACCCATCAACCCATCATCTACATTAGGTACTTCTTCTAATGCTATCCCTCCCCTAGCCACCCATCTGCTGACAGGCCCCAGTCTGTGATGTTCCCCTCCCTGTGCCCATACATTCTCATTGTTCAACTCCCACTTATGAGTGAGAACATGCGGTGTTTAGTTTTCTGTTCCTGTATTAGTTTGCTGAGAATGATGGTTTCCAGTTTCATCCATGTCCCTATAAAGAACATGGAATCATTATTTTTTATGGCTGCATAGTATTCCATGGTATATATATGCCACATTTTCTTTATCCAGTATAACACTGATGGGCATTTAGGTTGCTTTCAAGTCTGTTATTGTGAATAGTACTGCAATAAATAGACATGTACATGTGACTTCATAGTAGAATGATGTATAATCCTTTGGGTATATAACCAATAATGGGATTGCTGTATCAAATGGTATTTCTGGTTCTAGATCCTTGAGGAATTGCCACATTGTCTTCTACAATGGTTGAACTAATTTACACTCCCACCAACAGTGTAAAAGAGTTCCTATTCCTCCACATCCTCTACAGCATCTGTTGTTTACTGACTTTTTAACGATTGCCATTCTAACTGGCATGAGATGGTATCTCATTGTGGTTCTGATTTACATTTCTCTAAGGATCAGTGATGATGAGCTTTTTTTCATATGTTTGTTGGCTGCATAAATGTCTCTTTTTGAGAAGTGTCTGTTCATCTTTTGTCCACTTTTTGATGGGGTTGTTTGTTTTTTTCTTGTTTTAGTTCTTTATGGATTCTGGATATCGGCCCTTTGTCAGATGGATAGATTGCAAAATTTTTTCCCATTCTCTAGGTTGCCTGTTTACTCTGATGATAGCTTCTTTTACTATGCAGAAGCTCTGTAGTTTAATTAGATCCCATTTGTCAGTTTTGACTTTTATTGCACTTACTTTTGGTGTTTAGTCTTGAAGTCTTTGCCCATGCCTATGTCCTAAATGGTATTGCCTATGTTTTTTTCTAGGGTTTATTTAAATAGGGAATCCTTTCCCCATTTCTTGTTTTAGTCAGGTTTCTCAAAGGTCAGATGTTTCTATATGTGTGGTGTTATTTCTGAGGTCTCTGTTCTGTTCCATTAGTCTATATATCTGTTTTGGTACCAATACCATGGTGTTTTGGTTACTGTAGCCTTGTAGTATTATTTGAAGTCAGGTAATGTGATGTCTCCAGCTTTATTATTTTTGCTTAGGACTGTTTTGGCTATGTAGGCTCTTTTTGGTTCTATATGAAATTTAAAATATTCTTTTCTAATTCTTTGAAGGAAGTCAAGGGTAGCTTGATGGGAATATCATTGAATCTAGAAATTACTTAGGCAGTATGGCCATTTTCACTTTTATTCTTCCTATCTATGAGCATGAAAGCTTTTACGTTTGTTTATGTCTTCTCTTATTTCCTTGAGCAGTGGTTTCTAGTTCTTTTTGAAAAGGTTCTTTCACATCCCTTGTAAGTTTTTTTCCTAGGTATTTTATTCTTTTTGTAGCAATTGTGAATGATAGTTTACTCATGATTTGGCTCTATGTTTGTCTATTACTTGCATATAGGAGTGCTTATGATATTTGCACATTGATTTTGTATGCTGAGACTTTGCTGAAGTTGCTTATCAGCTTAAGGAGTTTCTGGACTGAGATGATAGTGTTTTCTAAATATAATATCATGCCATCTGCAAATAGAGACAATTTGACTTCCTCTCTTTTCTTTTGAACACTTTATTTCTTTCTCTTGTCTGATTGCCCTGGCCAGAACTTCCAATACTATGTTGAATAGGAGTGGTGAGAGATGGCATCCTTGTTTTGTGCTGGTTTTCAAAGCACCCAGTAATGCGATTGCTGGGTTAAATGGTATTTATAGTTCTAGATCCTTGAGGAATTGCCACACTGTCTTCCACAATGGTTGAACTAATTTACAAATGCTTCCAGCTTTTGCCCATTCAGTATGATATTAGCTGTGGGTTTGTCATAAATAGCTCTTATTATTTTGAGGTATGTTCCATTAATACTTAGGTTATTGAGTGTTTTTAGCATGAAGGGGTGTTGAATTTTATTGAAGGTTTCTTATGCATCTACTGAGATAATCATGTGGTTTTTGTCCTTGGTTTTGTTTATGTGATGGATTACATTTATTGATTTGCATATGTTGATCCAGCCTTGCATTCCAGGGATGAAGTTGACTTGGTTGTGGCAGGTAAGCTTTTTAATATGCTGCTGGATTTGGTTTGCCAGTATTTTATTGAAGATTTTCACACTCATGTTCATCAGGAATATTGACCTGAAATGTATGTGTGTCTGTGTGTGTGTGTGTGTGTGTGTGTGCGCGCATGCAAGGTTTTGTTATCAGGATGATGTTGGCCTCATAAAATGAGTTAGGGTGGAATCCTTCTTTTTCCATTGTTTGGAATTGTTTTAGAAAGAATGGTTCCAACTCCTCTTTTTACCTCTGGTAGAATTTGGCTGTGAATCCTTCTAGTCCTTGGCTTTTTATTTATTTATTTATTTTTTTGGTTGGTAGGCTATTAATTACTGCCTCAATTTCAGAACTTGTTATTGGTCTTTTCAGGGATTTGACTTCTTCCCGGATTAGTTTTGGGAGGGTGTATGTGTCCAGAAATTTATCTGTTTCTTCTAGATTTTCTAATTTATTTGTGTAGAAATGTTTATAGTATTGTCTAATGTTAGTTTGTATTTCTGTGGGATCAGTTGTGATCTCCCCTTTATCATTTTTTATTGTGTCCATTTGATTCTTCTCTCTTTTTCTTCTTTATTAGTCTGGCTAGTGGTCTATCTATTTTGTTGATCTTTTCAAAAAGCCAGCTCCTGGATTCATTGAGTTTTTGAAGGTTTTTTTTTTTTGTTATCTCTATCTCCTTAAGTTCTTTTCTGATCTTAGTTTTTGTCTTCTGCTAGCTTTTGAATTTGTTTGCTGTTATTTCTCTAATTCTTTTAATTAAGATGTTAGGGCGTTGAGTTTAGATCTTTCTCTCTTTCTCCTGTGGGCATTTGGTACTATAAATTTCCCTCTAAACACTGCTTTAACTGTGTTCCAGAGATTCTGGTACACCGTGTCTTTGTTCTCATTTGTTTCAAAGCACTTATTATTTCTGCCTTAATTTCATTATTTACCCAGTAGTCATTCAGAAGCAGGTTGTTCAGTATCCATGCAGTGCAGTTTTGAGTGAGTTTCTTAATCCTGAGTTTTAATTTAATTGCACTGTGCTCCAAGAGACTGTTATGATTTCTGTTCTTTTCTGTTTGCTTAGGTGTGTTTTACTTTCAATTATGTGGTCAACTTTAAAATAAGTGCTATGTGGTGCTGAGAAAAATGTGTATTCTGTTGATTTGGGGTGGAGAGCTCTATAGATGTCTATTAAGTCCTCTTGGTCTAGATCTGAGTTCAAGTCCTGAATATCTTTGTTAATTTTCTGCCTCATTGATCTGTCTAATATTGATAGTGGGATGTTAAAGTCTCCCATTATTATTATGTGGGAGTCTAAGTCTGTTTGTAGGTCTCTAAGAACTTGCTTTATGAATCTAGGTGCTCCTGTATTGGGTGCATATATGTTTAAGATAGTTTGCACTTCTTGTTGCATCGATCCCTTTACCATTATGTAATGCCCTTCTTTGCTTCTTTTGATCTTTGTTGGTTTAAAATCTGTTTTATCAGAGACTAGGATTGCAACTCCTGCTTTTTTTGCTTTCCATTTGCTTGGTAAACCTTCATTATCCCTTTATTATATATATATAGATGGATACACACACACACACACACACACACACACACACACACACACACACACACACATATATAATGTATAAGAAATCATCCCTTTATTTTGAGCCTATATGTGTCTTTGTAGGTGAGATACATCTCCTGAATATAGCACACTGATGGGTCTTGACACTTTATCCAGTTTGTCAGTCTGTGCCTTTTAATTGGCGCATTTAGCCATTTATGTTTAAAGTTATTATTTTTATATGTGAATTTGATCCTGTCATTATGATGTTAGCTGGTTATTTTTCCCATTAGTTGATGCAGTGTATTCACAGTGTTGATGGTCTTTACATTTTGGTTGGTTTTTACAGTGTCTGGTATGGTTTTTCCTTTCCATATTTAGTGCTTCCTTCAGAGCTCTTGCAAGGCAGGCCTGGTGGAGACAAATTCTCTCAGCATTTGCTTATCTGTAAAGGATTTTATGTCTCCTTCACTTATGAAGCTTAGTTTGGCTGGATGTGACATTCTGGATTAAAAATTATTTTCTTTAAGAATGTTGAATATTGGCTCCCACTCTCTTCTGGCTTGTAGAGTTTCTGCAGAGAGATCCACTGTTAGTCTGATGGGCTTACTTTTGTGGGTACCTCAACCTTTCTCTCTGGTTGCCCTTAACATTTTGTTCTTTATTTCAAAGGTGTATCTGATGATTATGTGTCTTGGTGGCTCTTCTTGAGCAGTATCTTTGTGGTGTTCTCTATATTTCCTGAATTTTAATGTCGGCCTTTCTTTCTACATTAGGGAAGTTCTCCTGGATAATATCCTGAAGAGTGTTTCCAACTTGGTTCCCGTCTCCGCATCACTTGCAGGTACACTAATCAAACATAGGTTTGGTTCTTTTACATAGTCCCATATTTCTTGGAGGCTTTGTTCATTCCTTTTCATTCTTTTTTCTCTAATCTTGTCTTCATGCTTTATTTCAATTAAGTTGATCTTCAATTTCTGATATCCCTTCTTCCACTTGACTGATTTGGCTATTGATACCTGTGTATGCTTCATGAAGTTCTTGTGCTGTTTTTCAGCTCCATCAGGTCATTTATGTTCTTCTCCAAACTGGTTATTCTAGTTAGCAATTCCTGTAACCTTTTATCAAGGTTCTTAGCTTTCTTGCATTAGGTCAGAACATGCTCCTTTAGCTTGGAGGAGTTTGTTATTACCCACCTTCTGAAGCCTACTTCTGTCAATTCATCAAACTCATTCTCCATTCAGTTTTCTTCCCTTGCTGGCAAGGAGTTGCGATATTTTGGAGAAGAAGAGGCATTCTGGTTTTTGGAATTTTCAGCCTTTATGCACTGGTTCTTCTTCATCTTCATGGATTTAATACCTTTTCTCTTTGCTGTTTGTGACCTTGAATGGAGTTTTTGCGTGGTCATCCTTTTTGTTGATGCTGATGCTATTGCTTTCTATTTGTTAAGTTTTCCCCCTAACAGTCAGGCCCCTCTTCTGAAGGTATGTTGGAGTTGCTGGAGGTCCACTCCAGACCCTGTTTGCCTGAATATCACCAGTGGAGGCTGAAGAACAGCAGAGGCCACAAAGATGGTTGCCTGTTCCTTCCTCTGGGAGCTTTGTCCCAGAGGGGCAGCCACCAGATGCCAGCTGGAGCTCTCCTGTATGAGGGGTCTATTGACCCCTGCTGGGAGGTGTCTCCCTGTCAGGAGGCCAGGGGGGGTCAGGGACCCACTTGAGGAGGCAGTCTGCCCCTTAGCAGAGCTTGAGTGCTATGTTGGGAGATTTGCTCTTGTCAGAGCCAGCAGGCAGTAACGTTTAAATCTGCTGAAGCTGCACCCACAGCTGCTCCTTCCCCCAGGTGCTGTCCCAGGGAGAGGAGAGTTTTATCTATAAGCCCTGAGTGGGGCTGCTGCCTTTCTTTCAGAGATGCCCTTCCCAGAGAGAAGAAATCTAGAGAGGAATCTGGCTACAGTGGCTTTGAAGTGCTGAGGTGGGCTTTACCCGGTCTGAACTTCCTGGAGGCTTTGTTTACACTGTGAGGGGAAAACCACCCACTCAAGCCTCAGTAATGGTGGACGCCCTTCCCTCCTCCAAACTTGAGTGTCCTAGATCAACTTCAAATTGCTGTGCTGGCAGCGAGAATTTTAAGCCAGTGGATGTTGGGTTGCTGGGCTCTGTGGGAGTGGGATCTGCTGAGCAAGGCCAATTGGCTCTTTGGCTTCACCCCCTTTCCAGGGGAGTGAACAGTTCTGTCTTGCTGGCATTCCAGGTGCCACTGGAGTATGAAAAAAACTCCTGCAGCTAGCTCAGTGTCTGCCCAAATGGCCACCCAGTTTTGTGCTTGAAACCCAGGGCCCTTGTAGTGTAGGTACTTGAGAGAGTCTCCTGGTCCGTGGGTTGCAAATATTGTGGGAAAAGCATAGTATCTGGGCTAGATTTGCACCATTCCTCATGACATGATTCCTTATGGCTTCCCTTGGCTAGGGGAGGGAGTTCCCTGACCCCTTGTGCTTCCTCAGTGAGGCAACGCCCCATACTGCTTCTGCTTGACCTCTGTGGGCTGCATTCACTGTATAACCAGTCCCAGCAAGATGAACTGGTTACCTCAGTTGGAAATCACCCACCTTCTGCATTGGTCTTGCTGGGAGCTGCAGACTGGAGCTATTCCTATTAGGCCATCTATCCTGAGAATCATAGTAAATCTAAAATTAAGTAATGTTATTCCTCCAAATGGGTTTTCCTTATCCATTTGGAAACTCCATTAGGAGGAATAACATTACTTAATTTTCAGATTTAGTATAATGCTGTAGTAATTAAGATACAGTGACATCATCAGAGATACATACAGTGATCAAGGTAACAGAAAAGAAAGCATTGTAATATGTCTGTATAGATATGGCAGTTTGATTTTTTTAAAATATGAGAAAGGAATTAATGAAAAAATATCTTTTCAACAAATTTTCTAGAACAATTAATGATTCATATGTCACTCAAATCAGCCTCAGCCTAAGAGTTATACCATATAAAAAATTTGCTCAGAGTGGATCAAGTATCTAAATGTAAAATATAAAGCTATAAAACTATTGAAAGAAAATATAGGAGAAAATCTTTGTGGCCTAGTGTTAGATGAAGAATTTCTAAAATTTTTTTTAATTTTTAATTTATGTCGGTACATGGCATATGCATTTGTTTATGGGGTATATGTAAACTTTTGATACAGAAATAAAGTGTGAAATAAATACATCATAAGGGATGGGGTATCCATTACCTTAAGCACTTATCCACTGAGTTGCAAACAATCCAATTACACTTTTTAAGTTATTTAAAAATGTACTGTTATTATTGACCATAGTCACCCCATTGTGCTATCAAATAGGTTTTACTCATTTTTCTGTTTCTTTTTTACCCATTAACCATCCCTACCTCTACCCCATCCCCAGTATCCCACTACTTTTCCCAAACTCCCATAACCATCTTTCTACTCTTTATATCCATAAGTTCAATTGTTTTGATTTTTAGATCCCACAAATGAGTGAGAAAATGTGATGTTTGTCTTTCCATGACTAGCTTATTTCGTTTACCATAATGATCTTTAGTTCTATCCATTTTGTTGCAAATGACTGGATCTCCTTTTTTATGGCTGAATAGTGTTCCATTGTGTGTATGTACCAGATTTTCTTTATCCATTCATCTATTGATGGACACTTAGGTTGCTTCCAAATTTTGGCTATTGTGAACAGTGTTGCAGCAAACAGGAGTGAAGATATCTCTTTGATATTTTAATTTCTTTTCTTTTGGTACATACCCAGCAGTGGCATCCCTGGATCATATGGTAGCTCTAGTTTTAGTTTTTTCAGCAGCCTCCAAACTGTTCTCAGCAGTGCTTGTGCTAATTTACCTTCCAACCAATAGTATACAAGAGTTTCTTTCTCTCCACATCCATAGCAGTATTAGTTATTGCCTGTCTTTTAAATACAAACCATTTTAACTGCATTGAGGTGATATCTCATTGTGGTTTTGCTTTGCATTTCTCTAATGATCAATGATGTTGAGTAGCTTTTACATATTTCGGTTTGCCATTTGTATGTCTTCTTCTGAGAAGTGTCTATTCAAGTCTTTTGCCTATGTTTTCATTGGAGTATTAGATGTTTTCCCCCTATAGAGTTGTTTCAGCTCCTTACGTATACTGGATATTAACCTCTTGTCAGATGGGTAGCTTTCAAATATTTTCTTCCATTTTATGGGTTGCCTCTTCACTTTGTTGATTGTATTATTTGCTGTGCAGAAGCTTTTTGACTTGAGGTGATCCCATTTGTCCACTTTTGCTTTGGTTGCCTATGCTCGTGGTGTATTGCTCAAGAAAGTTTTGCTTAGATCAATGTCCTAGTTTTTCCCCAATGTTTTCTTTTAGTAGTTCCATGGTTTGAGGTAGTCAGTGTAAGTGTTTAATCTATTTTAATTTGATTTTTTGTATATGGCAAGAGATAGGTGTCTAAAAGATGAAGAATTTTTAAACACAACATTGAAAGTATGATCCATAAGGGAAAGAGATAAATTTTTCAAATTATTTTAGCATTAACTATTGGGAGCTCTTTTAGATTGGCTTTTGGATATATATAGTTTTACTAGTGATGTTGTATAAAAATTTCATCAATAAGATTTTAACTGAAAAGTCAGGAAAGGATAATAAACTGTAATTATTCACTGGAAAATAATTAAATTATTTTAATTATTCAGTCCTACTGGAGATGGCATCTGGTTGGTTTCAGATTAGCTTGTAATAGTTTACTTTCTATGACATTCTTTCTTGCCAATTTGTGAGATTCTGCTTTGTAACAATTAATTCATATTTTCCATTTCAAGATAATATATATGTTGATTTGTACGGTTTTCTACTTTAGCCTTACAGGATTGCCTTTTAAGTAATTTTTCCCCACTTACTGCTCTATATAGTTAGATGCCTGTTTGAGACCCAAAGAAATATGTTACTGACAACTACTTAACATGATCTGATTAACTTATAAAAAGCAGGAAATGTCTTTCTGCTAGGAATTGATACAATATTTTAAAGCATAATTAAGGACTACATAATTTATGTGGTTAGCATTAATTTGGGTAATGAAATCATCCTTTCTTTTACTTAGTAAGTGGAATCTAAATGATATATCTACTAAATGATTATGCTACAAAGTAATATTTATAAGTAAAGCACTTAATATATTTGACAAAATATTATATGAGACAATATTTAAAGAAGAATAATAAAACCTCTGTGTGCTCCTACAACATTATCCTCTTTAAAATAATGTCAACAATTCTAGGTATGATCAAAATATATTTCAGACTTGCAAATAGATTTTCATTGCCTTTCTTTAAGAATGTAAGTTAATCAGTGTTTAATACCTACTGTTTTAGGCAGGGAAAAATAAGAAAAACATTCGTGGGTATGTGTGAAAATGTGTGTTGTGCTGAAAACACGCAGGTCCCTTCTATGGTGAACTTGTATGTCTTTGCTGCTACATCTTTTGGACATTTAGAAACATTGTTATTTGTGATTAATGCTAACCACATAAATTATTGTTATTTGTGAGAGAGCATGGTAGGGTTGCTACAGACTATGGGCAAAACAAACATAAATAGTTTAATTGATGTTAACAATCATAACAGATTGACTGTAAGGCCACAGAAAAATATAGGAGCAGAGATTCAATTTTTCCATACAATTGTGAACATGTTTTAACATCTTCATGCTTTAATTATTTTTTAGAAACAATAGAAGTAACAGCTGTAACAAGTCAAGACAATAGTAATAACAACTGTAACAAGTATTAACTGAGTCACTTCTTGCCCTTCCTCTCCTTCATAGCATACCATCTTCATCCAAAGAGGGATTGTTAATTACATTTTAAAAGTTTGTTTCCCCTAATGTTCTGAATAAAAAATCTACAATACTAAATTATTGGTATCTCTTCAATCTAATCTTCCCAACCCTAAAATAATGCCCAAGATATTTTGTCTGTAATTATCTTAGGAAAATACTTTGAACTTGGCATAGTTCTTACTAGAGATTTCAAAATCCTCTTGGAGTAATTTTGTTAGAGGGTGTGATAAATAAGAGAAGACTAGAAATAGATGAGAGACCAACATGTAAATGTTGTTTCCTAGGGATCTCAGGACTATCCCACGGTAAAGATCTTCCAGAGCAGCTGCAGTCTGGACTCTGCAAGGCTGAACTGTCCAACCTGGATTTATGCCCTACAAGTCACTCTCCAAGTGGCCCATTTTCTTTAGAGACTATCACTCAATTTACTTTTCTCCTGTATGTTGTGGGTCTACATGGAATTGCCAATAAGGATGGTCCCTGGTGATTTTTCAGAGTCATAAAGAGTTGAGAGATACCATTCAGACTGACATCGACACTAATGAGATGTCAGACATAAAGGAAACTTTATATAATAAGACTGTAAAAAAAATCCATTATATATTTTCCAAATTGGAGAGAGGCAACAAAATCCGTTTATTTTTTTCTCCAAACATCATCAACAAGCACCTCTTGAGGAATTAATGCCTATGTATCTGGGATAATGCACTGTGGGTACAAACACTCTAGCAGACACTCCAGCCACTACACACACTGACTTTTAGTAATTGAGCAAGAAGTTTCTGGTCTTTTTGATTTCCAGATCTTTTTTGATTTCCAGAGGTTGGAGCACATTAACAGATTTCCCAAACTCACTGAGTCGAATGAGATACCAGAATGAATAAAACACACTCTCTGACCTCAAGTAAACTGATAAAATATTATAGTAGGATGAAAATTTTATGGTAACTATAAATGCAAACACTAAAATGTTACATAAGAGTAAAAATGAACTTTGTTGAGATTTAGCATATATTCTTTCATAAAAGACACATACCAACCTTGTGAGGGAAATGGCAGTATTCCATTTAGCAAATGAGAGATCGGAGGTGCAAAAATCCTCAGTTCAGACTCACACTGCAAATACGTAGCAGACTTTGGATTTCAATATGTTTTTTTTGTTCCCCCGAGCTCTTAAACCTATATATTTCCATTATACCTACTAGAAATAAATGTATACATATTTGAAAGTGGAAATGGGAACAAATTCTTCCTGCATGGTTGCCTGTAGAATCAAGACAAGTTTTGCATTTTAAAATGCTTCAGGGCCAGGCATGGTGGCTCACACCTGTAATCCCAGCACTCTGGAAGCTGAGCCAGGCCAGTCACTTAAGGTCAGGAGTTCGAGACCAGACTGGCCAACGTGACAAAACCCTGTCTCTACTAACAATACAAAAATTAGTCAGGCTCTGTGACGTGTTTCTATAGTCCCAGATACCCTGAAGGCTGAGGCAGGAGAATCGCTTGAACCCGGGAGGCGGAGATTGCAGTGAGTTGAGATTGCACCACTGCACTCCTGCCTGGGTGACAGAGCAAGATTTTGTCTCTAAAATGAAATGAAATGAAACAAAATGTTTCCAAGTTTGAATAGGAGTTTAAGACAATGACAAGATGAGGAACACTTTAGTTGCAGGGCTCAGAGGACATGCTCACACATTTTACAGTGATCTAGAATTTTTTTTCCTATGTTATAAAAGATTTAGAGAATGAATCAATAACTAAATTTCCATACAAATAAGAAACAAATAATTTACCATATAAAGAATGAGCTATTTCAAATAATTTCATAAGCAGGAAATGAATTACAATAAAATAAAATCATAAATGAAATACCTTATTCCAAGAGCATTCTTTTGTTTATTGTCAATAAGAGCAATGAAAATAGTATTCTGCCTCCAAAGAGTTAACTGTGTATGTTTATTACTGGCAATTGCAGAGTCAATTGAAAATATTCCTGGTGGTTATATGTATCCTCTCATAATGTTACACAAAATATAATGTGACTATTTTTCTTTTTTTATTGGTAAGGACACTTATCATGAGATTACCTTTGTACCAAATTTTAAACCGCACAGTATAATACTGTTAACAAGAGGCACAGGGTTGTACAGCTGATCTCCAGAACATATTCATCTTGCATAACAAAAACTTTATAGTCATTAACCAGCAACTTTCCATTTTTCCTTTCCCCCAGCTCCTGGAAACTACCATTCCACTCTCTGTATCTATGAGTTTGACTATTACAGATACCTCTTATATGTGGAATCAAGCAGTATTAATCTTTCTACGACTGCGATTATTAACTTGAGCCTGAAAAATGTCCTTCAGGCTCATCTGTGTTGTCACAGACAGCAGAATTTCCTTCTTTTGAAAGGCTGAATAATGTTTTCTTGTGCATATATCCCACATTTTGTTTATCTGTTCATCTGTGGATGGACATTTAGGTTGTTTCTGATCTTGGCTATTGTGAATAACACTGCAATGAACACAGGATCTTCAAGATCCTGATTTCAATAGTTTTTGATGTATATCCGGAAGTGAGATTGCTGGATCACATGGTAATTTCATTTTTTTTTTTTGAGGAGCCATCATACTGTTTTCTATAGTGGCTGCACCAATTACCTTTCCTATAAGAGTTCACAAAGCTTCCAGTTTCTCCACATTCTTGCCAAAACAAGTTATCTTTTGTTTTTTGTTTGTTTGTTTTTTGGTAACGGCCATTCTCATAGGTATGAGGTGATATTTTATGGTAGTTTCAATTTGCATTTCCCCAATGACCGGTGATGTTGAGCATCTTTTTCACATAATGCTTGGCATTTGTGTGTCTTCTTTAGATAAATGTATATTGAAGTTCTTTGCCCAGTTTGTAATTAGATTATTTGTTTTTTGTCTGTTGAGTTGTTTCTTGAATATTTTGAATATTAACTGCTTATCAGATACATGTCTTTCAAATCAAATATTTTCCCTCATTCTGTTTGGTGCCTTTTCACTCCACTGATTTTTTTTTTTTGAGACGGAGTTTCACTCTTGTTACCCAGGCTGGAGTGCAATGGCGAGATCTTGGCTCACCGCAACCTCTGACTCCTGGGTTCAGGCAATTCTCCTGCCTCAGCCTCCTGAGTAGCTGGGATTACAGGCATGTGCCACCATGCCCAGCTAATTTTTTGTATTTTTAGTAGAGACAGGGTTTCACCATGTTGACTGAGATGGTCTCGATCTCTTGACCTCATGATCCACCGCCCCGGCCTCCCAAAGTGCTGGGATTACAGGCGTGAGCCACCGCGCCCGGCCCTGATTTTTAAATTTTCTGTGCAGCAGCTTTTAGTTTGAGATAATCTCCCTTTATTTTTTCCTTTTAACTTTTATTTTAAGTATAGGGGTATATGTACAGGTTTATTATATAGGCAAACTTGTGTCATGGTTGTTTGCTGCACAGATTATTTCATCACCACTCTCTACACTCCAATAAGCACACTGTGTGTTATTCTCCTCTCTGTGTCCATGTGTTATAATTTGCTATTCTGTTGTCCAAGCTTTTGTTGTCATACTCAAGAAATCACTGCCAGACATGACATCATGAAGGTTTTCTCCTATGTTTTTTTCTGGGAGTTTTACGGTTTCGCTTTCTGTATTGTTGTTAAGCTGTTTTGAGATCTTTTTTTTCTTTTTCTATAAGAGCCAAATTTCTTTCTTTTGCATGTGGGTGTTCAGTATCCATAATAATATATGTGAAATTTCCCCATTGTGTATTCTCTTCCCTGTGTGTATTCTTGGCATTCGTTTCAAAGATCAGTTGACTGTATACATGTAGATTTATTTCAGGGCTGTCAATTCTGTCTTAAATGTCTGTTTTGTCTTTTTATATCAGAACCACACTGTTTTAATTAACATAGCTTTGTAATATATTGTAAAATCATTAACATAATTATTATGTCTCTGGTTATGTGCTTTTTTCCCTCAAGGTGGTTTGGGTTATTCAGTCTTCTCTGGTTCTATAAAAATTTTAAGATTTTTTTTTTTATTTCTGCAAAAATTGTCCTTGGGAATTAGCCAATTGCTTTGAGTAGTATGGACATTAAAGCATCACTAAACCTTCCATCCTATGAACAAGATATCTTTCCATGTATTTGCATCAATTTAAATTTCTTGCATTAGTGATATGTAGTTTTTAGTATACAAGTCTTTCACCTTTTTGGTTGAGTATACTCCTAAGGATTTTATTCTTTATTATGCTATTATAAATGTGATGGTTTTCTTAAGTGCTTTTTGAATAGTTCATTGTTAATATATATAAATGCTACTAATTTTTATGTGTTGATTTTGTATTTTGCAACTTTCTTGTATTGGTTTATTAGTTCTAACTTGTGTGTGTGTGTGTGTGTGTGTGTGTGTGTGTGTGTGTCTTTGGGATTTCCAAGATTTAAGATTTAAGATCATGATGTATGCAAACAAAGTAATTTTCTTCTTCCTTTTTGATTTGAAATGACTTTAATTGCCTAACATCTCTTGCTAGAACTTCCAGTACTATGTGAATAGAAGTGGTGAGAGTGAGTATACTTGCCTTATTTTTGAAGGTAGAGGAATAGTTTTCAATTTTTCCCTATTGAGAATGATGGTAGCTATGAGCTTCTCATATATGATTTTTATTATGTTGAGATAAATCCCTGCTGTATATAGTGTCATGAGAATTTTCATTATGAAATTGTGTTAAATTTTGTCAAATGTCCTTTCTGCATTCATCAAAATAATCATGTTATTTTTATCCTTCAGTCACATTAATTAATTTGCATATATTTAACTATCTTTGCATCCCAGATATAAGTCCCACTTGATCGTGCTGTATGATTTTTTTAATGTGCTATTGAATTTAGTTTTATAGTATTTGTTGAGGATTTGTGCATCTATATTCACGTGGGATATTGGCCTGTAGTTTTCTTTTCTTACAGTGTCTTTGACTTTGTTGTTAGGATAATGCTGGCTTCATAAAACAAATTTGGAATTTTCTCTCTACTTCAATTATTTGAAAGGGTTTAAGAAGGATTGCTGTTTGTTTTTCTTTAAATGTTAAATAGAATTTACCAATAAAGCCATCTGGTTCTGAGATATTTTTGGTTGGGAGGTATTTATTTACTGTTTGAATCTTATTCATTATTGGCCTGTTCAAGTTTTCTATTTCTTCATGATTTAGTCTTGGCAGGTCATACGTTTCTAGGAACTGGTCCATTTCTCCTAGGTTATCCTATTTGCTGGTGTATATAATTTTTTTTAATAGTCCCTCATGATACTTTTTTTTATCTGTTGTTTCAGTTATAATGTCTCCTCTTTAATTTCTGAGTTTATTACCAAATTTGTTGATTTTTATAAATTCCAACTCTTGTTTTACTGATTTTTAAATTGTTTTTCTATTTTTTTAAATTTTGTTTTAATCTTTGTTATTTTCTTCCTTCTGCTAACTTGAGCTTAGGTTTTCATTTTTTCTTTTTTTAGTTCCTTGAATTGTTCATTTAAGATCTCCTTTCTTTAAATATATTTTTTATTATACTTTAATTTCTAGGGTACATGGGCAGATCTTGCAGGATTGTTACTATTGTTACATAGGTATACACTTGCCATGGTGCTTTGCTACCTCCAACCCCCTGTCCCCTACATTAGGAATTTCTCACAGTGTTATCCCTCCCCAATTTCCCCACCCCCTAACCCCCCACACCGCAATAGACTCCGTTGTGTGATGTTCCCCTCCCTGTGTCCACCTGTTCTCCTTGTTCAACACCCACCTATGAGTGAGAATATGTGGTGTTTGGTTTTCTGTTCTTGTGTTAGTTTGTTGAAAATGATTGTTTTCAGCCTCTTCCATGTAACTGCAAAGGACATGAACTCATCCTTTTTTTATGGCTGCATAGTATTTCATGGTGTATATGTGCCAGATTTTCTTATCCAGTCTATCATTGATGGGCATTTGGGTTGGTTCCAGGTCTTTGCTATTGTAAACAGTGCCATAATGAACATACATGTGCATGTGCCTTTATAATAGAATAATTTATAATCCTTTGGATATATACCCAGTAATGGGACTGCTGAGTCAAATGGAATTTCTATTTATAGATCCTTGAGGAATCACCACACTGTCTTCCACAATGGTTAAACTAATTTATACTCCCACCAATAGTGTGAAAGCGTTCTTATTTCTCTACATCTTCTCCAGCATCTGTTGTCTCCTGATTTTTCCATGATCGTTATTCTAACTGGTGTGAGATGGTATCTCATTGTGGTTTTGATTTGCATTTCTCTAATGACCAGTGACGATGAGCATTTTTTCATATGTTTATTGGCCACATAAATGTCTTCTTTTGAAAAGCATGTATCCTTCACCCACTTTTTGATGGGTTGTTTTTTTCTTGTAAATTTGTTTTAGTTCTTTGTAGATTCTGGATATTAGCCCTTTGTCAGATGGGTAGCTTGCAAAAATTTTTTCCCATTCTGTTGGTTGCTGGTTCACTCTAATGATTGTTTCTTTTGCTGTATAGAAGCTCTTAAGTTTAATTAGATTCCCATTTGCCTATTTTGGCTTTTGTTGCCATTGCTTTTAGTGTTTTAGTCATGAAGTCCTTGCCTGTGCCTGTGTCCTGAATGGTTTTGCCTAGGTTTTCTTCTAGGTTTTTATGGTGTCAGGTCTTATGTTTAAATCTTTAATTCATCTGGAGTTAATTTTTGTATAAGGTGTAAGGAAGGGGGCCAGTTTCAGCTTTCTGCACATGGCTAGCCAGTTTTCCCAACAGTATTTATTAAGTAGGGAATCCTTTCCCCATTGCTTGTCTTTGTCAGGTTTGTCAAAGATCAGATGGTTGTAGATGGGTCGCGTTACTTCCAAGGCCTCTGTTCTGTTCCATTGGTCTATATCTGTGTTTTGGTACCAGTACTATGTTTTTCTGATTACTGTAGCCTTGTAGTATAGTTTGAAGTCAGGTAGCATGATACCTCCAGGTTTGCTCCTTTTGCTTAGGATTTTCTTGGCTATGCAGCCTCTCCTTTGGTTCCATATGAAGTTTAAGATGGTTTTTTCCAGTTGTGTCAAGAAGGTCAATGGTAGTTTGATGAAGGTAGCATTGAATCTATAAATTACTTTGGGCAGTATGGCCATTTTCATGATATTGATTCTTCCTAACCATGAGCATGGAATGTTTTTCCATCTGTTTGTGTCCTCTCCTATTTCCTTGAGCAGTAGTTCATAGTTCTCCTTGAAGGGGTCCTTTGTGTCCTTTGTTAGTTGTATTCCTTGGTATTTTATTCTTTTTGTAGCAATTGTGAATGGGAGTTTGCTCATGATTTAGCTCTCTTTTTGTCTGTAATTGGTGTATAGGAATGCTTATAATTTTTGCACATTGATTTTGTATCCTGAGACTTTGCTGAAGTTTCTTATCAGTTTCAGATGTTGGGCTGAGATGATGGGGTCTTCTAAATATGCAATCATGTTGTCCACAAATAGAGACAATTTGACTTCCTCTTTTGCTAATTGACTACCATTTATTGCTTTTTCTTGCCTACTTGCTTTGGCTAGAACTTCCATTGTTATGTTGAATAGGAATGGTGAGAGAGGGCACCCTTGTCTAGTGCCAGTTTTCTAAGGGAATTCTTCCAGTTTTTGCCCACTCAGTATGATATTGGCTGTGGGTTTGTCATAAATAGCTTTTATTATTTTGAGTTATGTTCCATCGATACCTAGTTTACTGACAATTTTTAGCATAAAGGGCTGTTGAATTTTGTTGAAGGCCTTCTCCGCATCTTTTGAGATAATCATGTGGTTTTTGTCTTTGGTTTTGTTTATGTGATAGATTACATTTATAGATTTGGATATGTTGAAGCAGGCTTTTGCATCCTTGAGATGAAGCCTACTTGATTGTGGTGGATAAGTTTTTGATGTGCTGTTGCATTCAGTTTGCCAGTATTTTATTGAAGACTTTTGCTTCTATGTTCTTCATGGATATTGGCCTCTAATTTTCTTTTTTAGTTGAGTATCTGCCAGGTTTTATTATCAGGATGATGTTGTTCTCATATAATGAGTTAAGGAGGATTTCCTCTTTTTGTATTGTTTGGAATAGTTTCAGAATGAATGGTAGCAGCTCCTCTTTGTATGTCTGGTAGAATTTGGTTGTGAACCCATCTGGACCTGGACTTTTTTTTGGTTGGCAGGCTATTAATCGCTGCCTCAACTTCAGACTTTGTTATTGGTCTATTCAGGGATTCAACTTCTTCCTGATTAGTCTTGGATGGGTGTAAGTATCCAGGAATTTATCCACTTCTTCTAGATTTACTGGTTTATGTGCATAGAGGTGTTTCTAGTATTCTCTGATGGTAGTTTGTATTTCTATGGAATCTGTGGTGATATCCCCTTTATCATTTTTTATTACATCTATTCTATTCTTCTCTCTTTTCTTTTTGATTAGTCTGGCTAGCAGTCTATTTTGTTGATCTTTTCAAAAAACCAGCTTCTGGATTTATTAATTTTCAGAAGGGTTTTTGTGTGCCTCTATCTCTTTCAGTTCTGCTCTGATCTTAGTTATTTCTTTTCTTCTGCTAGCTTTTGAATTTGTTTGATCTTGCTTCTCTAGTTTTTTAAATTGTGATGATAGGGTGTCAATTTTAGATCTTTCCTCACTCTCATGTGGGCATTTAGTGCTATAAATTTCCCTCTACACAGTACTTTAAATGTGTCCCAGAGATTATGGTATGTGTGTCTTCATTCTCATTGGTTTTGAAGAACACTATTATTCTGTCTTATTTATCCAGTAGTCATTTAGGAGAAGGTTGTTCAATATCCATGTAGTTGTGTGGTTTTAAGTGAGTTTCTTAATCCTGTGATATAATTTGATTGCACTGTTGTCTGAAAGACTGGTTGTTATGATTTCCATTCTTTTGCCTTTGCTGAGGAGTAATTTACTTCCAATTATGTGGTCTATTTTAGAGTAAGTGAGATGTGGTGCTGAGAAGAATGTATATTCTGTGAATTTGGGGTTAAGAGTTCTGTAAATGTCTCTTAAGTTAACTTCGTCCAGATCTGCATTCAAGTCCTGGATATCCTTGTTGATTTTCTGTCTTGTTGATCTGTCTAATATTGACAGTGGGATGTTAAAATCTCCCACTATTATTGTGTGGGTGTCTAAGCCTCTTTGTAGGTTGTTAAAAACTTGCTTTATGTATTTGATTGCTCCTGTGTTGGGTACATATATATTTACGATACTTAGCTCTTCTTGTTGCACTGATCCTTTTACCATTATATAATACCCTTGTTTGTCTCTTTTGATCTTTGTTGGTTTAAAGTCTGTTTTATCAGAGACCAGGATTGCAACCCCTGCTTTTTTTTTTTTTTTTCTCTCCATTTGCTTGGTAAATCTTCTTCCATTCCTTTATTTAAAGTCTATGTGTGTTTTTGCACGTAAGATGGGTCTCCTGAATACAGCACACTGTAGGGTCTTGACTTTTTTTTTTTTAATTTTTTATTGCATTTTAGGTTTTGGGGTACATGTGCAGAGCATGCAAGACAGTTGCATAGGTACACACATGGCAGTGTGTTTTGCTTCCTTTCTCCCCTTCACCCACATTTGGCATTTCTCCCCAGGCTATCCCTCTCAACCTCCCCCCACCCCGCTGGCCCTCCCCTTTTCCCCGCAATAGACCCCAGTGTTTAGTACTCCCCTCCCTGTGTCCATGTGTTCTTATTTTTCATCACCCGCCTATCAGTGAGAATATCCGGTATTTCATTTTCTATTCTTGTGTCAGTTTGCTGAGAATAATGTTCTCCAGATTCATCCATGTCCCTACAAATGACACAAACTCATCATTTCTGACTGCTGCATAATATTCCATGGTGTATATGTGCCACATTTTCCCAATGCAGTCTATCATCAATGGGCATTTGGGTTGGTTCCAGGTCTTTGCTATTATAAACAGTGCTGCAATGAACATTCGTGTGCATGTGTCCTTATAGTAGAATGATTTATAGTCCTTTGGATATATATACCCAGTAATGGGATTGCTGGGTCAAATGGAATTTCTATTTCTAAGGCCTTGAGGAATCGCCACACTGTCTTCCACATTGGTTGAACTAATTTACACTCCCACCAACAGTGTAAAAGTGTTCCTTTTTCTCCACATCCTCTCCAGCATCTGTTGTCTCCAGATTTTTTAATGATCACCATTCTAACTGGTGTGAGATGGTATCTCAATGTGGTTTTGATTTGCATCTCTCTGATGACCAGTGAGGATGAGCATTTTTTCATATGATTGTTGGCCTCATATATGTCTTGTTTCGTAAAGTGTCTGTTCATATCCTTTGCCCGCTTTTGAATGGGCTTGTTGGTTTTTTTTCCTGTAAATCTGTTTGAGTTCTTTGTAAATTCTGGATATCAGCCCTTTGTCAGATGGGTAAACTGCAAAAATTTTTTCCCATTCTGTTGGTTGCCGATCCACTCTAGTGACTGTTTCTTTTGCCGTGCAGAAGCTGTGGAGTTTGATTAAGTCCCATTTGTCTATTTTGGCTTTTGTTGCCAATGATTTTGGTGTTTTGTTCATGAAGTGCTTGCCTACTCCTATGTTCTGGATAGTTTTGCCTAGATTTCCTTCTAGGGTTTTTATGGTGCCAGGTCTTATGTTTAAGTCTTTAATCCATCTGGAGTTAATTTTAGTGTAAGGTGTCAGGAAGGGGTCCAGTTTCTGCTTTCTGCACATGGCTAGCCAGTTTTCCCAACACCATTTATTAAACAGGGAATCCTTTCCCCATTGCTTGTTTTTGTCAGGTTTATCAAAGATTGTATGGTTGTAGATATGCTGTGTTGCCTCCGATGCCTCTGTTTTGTTCCATTGGTCTATATCTCTGTTTTGGTACCAGTACCATGCTGTTTTGATTACTGTAGCCTTGTAGTATACTTTGAAATCCGGTAGTGTGATCCCCCCGCTTGTTCTTTTTGCTTAGAATTGACTTGGCTAAGCGGGCTCTCTTTTGGTTCCATATGAAGTTCATGGTGGTTTTTTCCAGTTCTGTGAAGAAAGTCAATGGTAGCTTGATGGGGATAGCGTTGATTCTGTAAATTACTTTGGGCAGTATAGCCATTTTCACGATATTAATTCTTCCTAACCATGAACATGGAATGTTTCTCCATCTGTTTGTGTCCTCTCTGATTTTGTTGAGCAGTGGTTTGTAGTTTTCCTTGAAGAGGTCCCTTACGTTCCTTGTGAGTTGTATTCCTAGGTATTTTATTCTTTTTGTAGCAATTGTGAATGGCAGTTCATTCTTGATTTGGCTTTCTTTAAGTCTGTTATTGGTGTAGAGGAATGCTTGTGATTTTTGCACATTGATTTTATATCCTGAGACTTTGCTGAAGTTGCTTATCAGTTTCAGGAGTTTTGGGCTGAGGCGATGGGGTCTTCTAGGTATACTATCATGTCATCTGCAAATAGAGACAATTTGGCTTCCACCATTCCTATTTGAATGCCCTTTATTTCTTTTTCTTGTCTGATTGCTCTGGCTAGAACTTCCAGTACTATACTGAATAGGAGTGGTGAAAGAGGGCATCCTTGCCTAGTGCAGGATTTTAAAGGGAATGCTTCCAGTTTTTGCCCATTCAGTATGATATTGGCTGTTGGTTTGTCATAAATAGCTTTTATTACTTTGAGATACATTCCATTGATACCGAGTTTATTGAGGGTTTTAAGCATAAAGGACTGTTGAATTTTGTCGAATGCCTTCTCTGCATCAATTGAGATAATCATGTGGTTTTTGTTTTTGGTTCTGTTTATGTGGTGAATTACGTTTCTAGACTTGTGTATGTTGAACCAGCCTTGCATCCCTGGGTTGAATCCTACTTGATCATGATGGATAAGTTTTTTGATTTGCTGTTGCAATAGGTTTGCCAATATTTTATTGCAGATTTTTGCATCTATGTTCATCATGGATATTGGCCTGAAGTTTTCTTTTCTTGTTGGGTCTCTGCTGGGTTTTGGTATCAGGATGATGTTGGTCTCATAAAAAGATTTGGGAAGGATTCCCTCTTTTTGGCTTATATGGAATAGTTTCAGAAGGAATGGTACCAGGTCCTCTTTGTGTGTCTGGTAGAATTCAGCTGTGAACCCATCTGGACCTGGGCTTTTTTTGTGTGGTAGGCTCTTAATTGCTGCCTCGACTTCAGACCTTGTTATTGGTCTATTCATAGTTTCAGCTTCCTCCTGGTTTAGGCTTGGGAGGACACAGGAGTCCAGGAATTTATCCATTTCTTCCAGGTTTACTAGTTTATGTGCATAGAGTTGTTTGTAATATTCTCTGATCATGGTTTGAATTTCTGTGGAATCTGTCGTGATTTCCCCTTTATCGTTTTTTATTGCATCTATTTGGTTGTTCTCTCTTTTCTTTTTTATCAGTCTGGCTAGTGGTTTGTCTATTTTGTTGATCTTTTCAAAAAACCAGCTCTTGGATTTATTGATTTTTTGAAGGTTTTTTCGTGTCTCTATCTCCTTCAGTTCAGCTCTGATCTTAGTTATTTATTGTCTTCTGCTAGGTTTTGAGTTTATTTTGATCTTACTCCTCTAGCTCTTTCAATTTTGGTGATAAGGTGTCAATTTTGGATCTCTCCATTCTCTTCATATGGGCACTTATTGCTATATATTTTCCTCTAGAGACTGCTTTAAATGTGTCCCAGAGGTTCTGGCATGTTGTGTCTTCATTCTCATTGGTTTCAAAGAACTTCTTTATTTCTGCCTTCATTTCATTGTATATCCAGTCAACATTCAAGAGCCAGTTGTTCACTTTCCATGAAGCTGTGCGGTTCTGGGTTAGTTTCTGAATTCTGAGTTCTAACTTGATTGCACTATGGTCGGAGAGACTGTTTGTTATGATTTCAGTTGTTTTGCATTTGCTGAGTAGTGCTTTACTTCCAATTATGTGGTCAATTTTAGAGTAGGTGTGATGTGGTGCTGAGAAGAATGTATATTCTCTGGATTTGGGGTGGAGAGTTCTGTAAATGTCTTTCAGGTTTGCTTGTTCCAGGTCTGAGTTGAAGCCCTGGATATCCTTGTTGATTTTCTGTCTGGTTGATCTGTCTATTATTGACAGTGGAGTGTTAAAGTCTCCCACTATTATTGTGTGGGAGTCTAAGTCTCTTTTTAAGTCATTAAGAACTTGCCTTATGTATCTGGGTGCTCCTGTATTGGGTCCATATGTGTTTAGGATTGTTAGCTCTTCTTGTTGTATCGATCCTTTTACCATTATGTAATGTCCTTCTTTGTCTCTCTTGATCTTTGTTGCTTTAAAGTCTATTTTATCAGAGATGAGAATTGCAACTCCTGCTTTTTTTTGCTCTCCATTTGCATGGTAAATCTTCCTCCATCCCTTTAATTTGAGCCTTTGTGTATCCTTGCATGTGAGATGGGTTTCCTGGATACAGCACACTGATGGGTTTTGGATTTTTATCCAATTTGCCAGTCTGCGTCTTTTGATTGGTGCATTTAGCCCATTTACATTTAGGGTTAATATTGTTATGTGTGAATTTGATACTGCCATTTTGATGCTAGCTGGCTGTTTTGCCCATTAGTTGATGTAGATTCTTCATTATGTTGATGCTCTTTAGCATTTAGTGTGATTTTGGAATGGCTGGTACTGGTTGTTCCTTTCTATGTGTAGTGCCTCTTTCAGGAGCTCTTGTAAAGCAGGCCTGGTGGTGACAAAATCTCTGAGTAATTGGTTGTTCGCAAAGGATTTTTTTTTTTTTTTCACTTATGAAACTCAGTTTGGCTGGATATGAAACTTTCTGGGTTGAAAGTTCTTTTCTTTAAGGATGTTGAATATTGGCCCCCACTCTCTTCTGGCTTGTAGGGTTTCTGCCGAGTGATTTGCTGTGAGTCTGATGGGTTTCCCTTTGTGGGTGACCTGACCTTTCTCTCTGGCTGTCCTTAGTATTTTCTCTTTCATTTCAACCCTGGTGAATCTGACGATTATGTGCCTTGGGGTTGCTCTTCTTGTGGAATATCTTTGTGGTGTTCTCTGTATTTCCTGCATTTGAGTGTTGGCCTGGCTTGCTAGGTGGGGGAAATTTTCCTGTATAATATCCTGAAGAGTATTTTCCAGCTTGGATTCGTTCTCTTTGTCACATTCTGGTACACCTATCAAACGTAGGTTAGGTCTATTCACATAGTCCCACATTTCTTGGAGACTTTGTTCATTCCTTTTTGCGCTTTTTTCTCTAATCTTGGTTTCTCATTTTATTTCATTGAGTTAATCTTCGACTTCTGATATTCTTTCTTCTGCTTGGTCAATTCAGCTGTTGAAACTTGTGCATGCTTCGCGAAGTTCTCGTATTGTGTTTTTCAGCTCCTTCCATTCATTCATATTCCTCTCTAAGTTATCCATTCTTGTTATCATTTCCTCGAATCTTTTTTCAAGGTTCTTAGTTTCTTTGCATTGATTTAAAACATGTTCTTTTAGCTCACAAATTTCTCATTATCCACCTTCTGAAGTCTAATTCCATCATTTCGTCACAGTCATTCTCCGTCCAGCTTTGTTCCCTTGCTGGTGAGGAGTTTTGGTCCTTTGTAGGAGTCGCAGTGTTCTGGTTTCGGGTATTTTCCTCCTTTTTGCACTGGTTTCTTCCCATCTTTGTGGATTTATCCACCTGTCGTCTGAGTAGTTGCTGGCTTTTCGATTGGGTCTCTGAGTGGATGCCCAGATTGTTGATGATTAAGTATTTCTGTTACTTGGTTTTCCTTCTACCAGTCTAGCCCCTCCACTGTATGACTGCTGAGGTCCACTCCAGGCCCTGCTTGTCTGGGGTGCACCTATAGCGGTGGTGGAACAGTGAGAGATGCTACCAGTTTCTTTTTCTGCTATCTTTGTCCCAGGATGATGCCTGCCAAATGTCAGTCTTCTGGATATAGAGGGGTCAGGGAGCTGCTTGAGGAGACAGTCTGTACATTATAGGAGCTCAAGTGCTGATCTGTGAGCTCTGTTGTTCATTCAGGGCTGTTAGGCTGCTACGTTTCATTCTGCTGCAGCAGAACTCATAAAAAACCCCTTTTTTTCTCAGATGCTCTTTCTCGGGGGGTTGGGGTTTTCTTTATGTGTCCGTTGCACTCTCCTGCCCAGCTAGGAGGCAGTCTAGTCACTATTTGCCTGCCGAGGCTCTGCCCTACTGGTGTGAGGTCCGCCCTGTTGCTGCAGGCCCTGCCTTGCTGCCACGGGCTATGCCCTGTGGTGGAGTCTCTCTGTTGTGGGGGGTTGCCTTGGCAATGGCAGGCTGTGTCAGCAATGGGAGTGTACCTCAGTAGGGGCAGGTTGCCTTGGTAATGGCAAACGCCTCTCCCCCACCGAGCTGCACCGTCCTGGGTTCAGCTATGCCCGCCGTAAAAGTCTCCACCCAGAGCACTTGGAATCACCATTTTGTTTGTCCCACTGCCCTGGCCCAAACGTCATTTCCCTGCAATCTCCTAGCCTGGCTCACTGTCCAAGTCCCGTTCAATTAGATGGATATACCAATCTGCCCTCTCAAGTCTCAGACTGCCGGTTCAACAGGGTACCCGGACCAGTACGCTTTGTGTGGAGTGCTGTGGAGCGCCACTGCGCTGCAGCGCCGGCCGCCGGCTGTACCGGCCACTGGCTGCAGCAGCCAAAACCGCTTCACTGGTGTCCCACGTCTCTTTTATACCTGGGAATTTCCCCATTCTGTGGGCAACAAAGATCCATCTGGAAATGCGGCCCTGACTCACCCTCCGCATGTTCACTGAGAGCTTCAATCCTGGGTTGTTCTAACCACGCCATCTTGAGTCAGTCTGACGGGTCTTGACTTTTTATCCAGTTTGCCAGTCTGTCTTTTGACTGGGGCATTTAGCACATTTACACTTAAGGTTACTATTGTTATGTGTGAATTTGATCCTGTCATTTTGATATTAGCTGTTTTTTTTTTGCCTATTAGTTGATGCAGTTTCTTCATTGTGTTGATGGCCTTAACCATTTGGTACATTTTTGCAGTGGCTGCTACTGGTTGTTCCTTTCCATGTTTAGTGCTGCCTTTATGAGCTCTTGTATTGCTTATTCCTAAAGGATTTTATTTCTCCTTCACTTATGAATCTTAGTTTGGCTGAATATTAACTTCTGGGTTGAAAGTTCTTTTCTTTGAACATGTTGAATATTGGCTCCCACTCTCTTCTGGCTTGTAGGATTTCTGCCAAGAGATGTGCTGTGTGTCTGATAGGCTTCCCTTTGTGGGTAACCTGACCTTTCTCTCTGGCTATCCTTAGCATTTCTTCCTTCATTTCAGTCCTGGTGAATCTGACGATTATGTGCCTTGGGGTTGCTCTTTTTGAGGAATATATTTGTGATGTTCTGTATGTTTCCTGGATTTGACTGTTGGCCTGCCTTGCTAGGTTGGGGAAGTTCTCCTGGATAATATCCTGAAGAGTGTTTTCCAACTTGAATTCATTCTCCCCATTACATTGAGGTACACAGATCAAATGTAGATTAGGTCTTTTCACGTATTCCTGCTTTTTTCTCAGAAAGTTTATGTTATCATATAACAAGAGTTGGTATGTTATTATTATTTTATTTCTTTACCTTCTGGTCCACTCAATGTTTAAAATGTTGCACAAATTGTGTATTGTTTTTTTTTTTTAAATTAATTTATTTATTTTTTTTAAAATTTTTTATTTGATTATAGGTTTTGGGGTACATGAGCAGAGCATGCGAGACAGTTGTGTAGGTACACACATGGCAGTGTGCTTTGCTTTGCTTCTCCCCTTCACCCACATTTGGCATTTCTCCTCAGGCTATCCCTCCCCAACTCCCCCTCCCACTGGCCCTCCCTTTTTCCCCCCAATAGACCCCAGTGTTTAGTACTCCCCTTTCTGTGTCCATGTGTTCTCATTTTTCATCACCTGCCTATGAGTGAGAATATGCGGTGTTTCATTTTCTGTTCTTGTGTCAGTTTGCTGAGGATGATGTTCTCCAGATTCATCCATGTCCCTACAAACGACACGAACTCATCATTTCTGATTGCTGCATAATATTCCATGGTGTATATGTGCCACATTTTCCCAATCCAGTCTATTATCAATGGGCATTTGGGTTGATTCCAGGTCTTTGCTATTGTAAACAGTGCTGCAATGAATATTCGTGTACATGTGTCCTTATAGTAGAACGATTTATAGTCTTTTGGATATATACCCAGTAATGGGATTGCTGGGTCAAATGGAATTTCTATTTCTAAGGCCTTGAGGAATCACCACACTGTCTTCCACAATGGTTGAACTAATTTACACTCCCACCAACAGTGTAAAAGTGTTCCTTTTTCTCCACATCCTCTCCAGCATCTGTTGTCTCCAGAATTTTTAATGATCACCATTCTAACTGGCGTGAGATGGTATCTCAATGTGGTTTTGATTTGCATCTCTCTGATGATCAGTGACGATGAGCATTTTTTCATATGATTGTTGGCCTCATATATGTCTTCTTTCGTAAAGTATCTGTTCATATCCTTTGCCCACTTTTGAATGGGCTTGTTTGTTTTTTTCCTGTAAATCTGCTTGGGTTCTTTGTAAATTCTGGATATCAGCCCTTTGTCAGATGGGTAGACTGCGAAAATTTTTTCCCATTCTGTTGGTTGCCGATCCACTCTAGTGACTGTTTCTTTTGCCGTGCAGAAGCTGTGGAGTTTCATTAGGTCCCATTTGTCTATTTTGGCTTTTGTTGCCAATGCTCTTGGTGTTTTGTTCATGAAGTCCTTGCCTACTCCTATGTCCTGGATAGTTTTGCCTAGATTTCCTTCTAGGGTTTTTATGGTGCCAGGTCTTATGTTTAAGTCTTTAATCCATCTGGAGTTAATTTTAGTGTAAGGTGTCAGGAAGGGGTCCAGTTTCTGCTTTCTGCACATGGCTAGCCAGTTTTCCCAACACCATTTGTTCAACATGGAATCCTTGCCCCATTGCTTGTTTTTGTCAGGTTTATCAAAGATTGTATAGTTGTATGTATGTTGTGTTGCCTCCGGTGCCTCTGTTTTGTTCCATGGGTCTATATCTCTGTTTTGGTACGAGTACCATGCTGTTTTGATTACTGTAGCCTTGTAGTATAGTTTGAAATCTGGTAGTGTGATGCCCCCCGCTGTGTTCTTTTTGCTTAGAATTGACTTGGCTAAGCGGGCTCTCTTTTGGTTCCATATGAAGTTCATGGTGGTTTTTTCCAGTTCTGTGAAGAAAGTCAATGGTAGCTTGATGGGGATAGCGTTGATTCTGTAAATTACTTTGGGCAGTATAGCCATTTTCACGATATTAATTCTTCCTAACCATGAACATGGAATGTTTCTCCATCTGTTTGTGTCCTCTCTGATTTCGTTGAGCAGTGGTTTGTAGTTCTCCTTGAAGAGGTCCCTTACGTTCCTTGTGAGTTGTATTCCAAGGTATTTTATTCTTTTTGTAGCAATTGCGAATGGCAGTTCGCTCTTGATTTGGCTTTCTTTAAGTCTGTTATTGGTGTAGATGAATGCTTGTGATTTTTGCACATTGATTTTATATCCTGAGACTTTGCTGAAGTTGTTTATCAGTTTCAGGAGTTTTTGGGCTGAGGCAATGGGGTCTTCTAGGTATACTATCATGTCGTCTGCAAATAGAGACAATTTGGCTTCCACCTTTCCTATTTGAATACCCTTTATTTCTTTTTCTTGCCTGATTGCTCTGGCTGGAACTTCCAGTACTATATTGAATAGGAGTGGTGAGAGAGGGCATCCTTGTCTAGTGCCAGATTTCAAAGGGAATGCTTCCAGTTTTTGCCCATTCAGTATGATATTGGCTGTTGGTTTGTCATAA
This sequence comes from Callithrix jacchus, assembly GCF_049354715.1. NCBI lineage: Eukaryota > Metazoa > Chordata > Mammalia > Primates > Cebidae > Callithrix > Callithrix jacchus. Next base: position 118,955,659 of record NC_133503.1, on the reverse strand, counting down.
ATAGCTTTTATTACTTTGAGATACGTTCCATTGATACCGAGTTTATTGAGGGTTTTTAGCATAAAGGGCTGTTGAATTTTGTCAAATGCCTTCTCTGCGTCAATTGAGATAATCATGTGGTTTTTGTTTTTGGTTCTGTTTATGTGGTGAATTACGTTGATAGACTTATGTATGTTGAACCAGCCTTGCATCCCCGGGATGAATCCTACTTGATCATGATGAATAAGTTTTTTGATTTGCTGTTGCAATCGGCTTGCCAATATTTTATTGAAGATTTTTACATCTATGTTCATCATGGATATTGGCCTGAAGTTTTCTTTTCTCATTGGGTCTCTGCCGGGTTTTGGTATCAGGATGATATTGGTCTCATAAAATGATTTGGGAAGGATTCCCTCTTTTTGGATTGTTTGAAATAGTTTTAGAAGGAATGGTACCAGCTCCTCCTTGTGTGTCTGGTAGAATTCGGCTGTGAACCCGTCTGGACCTGGGCTTTTTTTGTGAGGTAGGCTCTTAATTGCTGCCTCGACTTCCGACCTTGTTATTGGTCTATTCATAGTTTCAGCTTCCTCCTGGTTTAGGCTTGGGAGGACACAGGAGTCCAGGAAATTATCCATTTCTTCCAGGTTTACTAGTTTATGCGCATATAGTTGTTTGTAATATTCTCTGATGATGGTTTGAATTTCTTTGGAATCTGTGGTGATTTCCCCTTTATCATTTTTTATTGCATCTATTTGGTTGTTCTCTCTCTTTTTTTTAATCAATCTGGCTAGTGGTCTGTCTATTTTGTTGATCTTTTCAAAAAACCAGCTCTTGGATTTATTGATTTTTTGAAGGGTTTTTCGTGTCTCAATCTCCTTCAGCTCAGCTCTGATCTTAGTAATTTCTTGTCTTCTGCTGGGTTTTGAGTTTTTTTGATCTTGCTCCTCCAGCTCTTTCAATTTTGACGATAGGGTGTCAATTTTGGATCTCTCCATTCTCCTCATATGGGCACTTATTGCTATATACTTTCCTCTAGAGACTGCTTTAAATGTGTCCCAGAGGTTCTGGCATGTTGTGTCTTCGTTCTCATTGGTTTTGAAGAACTTCTTTATTTCTGCCTTCATTTCGTTGTTTACCCAGTCAACATTCAAGAGCCAGTTGTTCAGTTTCCATGAAGCTGTGCGGTTCTGGGTCGGTTTCTGAATTCTGATTTCTAACTTGATTGCACTATGGTCTGAGAGGCTGTTTGTTATGATTTCAGTTGTTTTGCATTTGTTGAGCAGTGCTTTACTTCCAATTATGTGGTCAATTTTAGAGTAGGTGTGATGTGGTGCTGAGAAGAATGTGTATTCTGTGGATTTGGGGTGGAGAGTTCTGTAAATGTCCACCAGGTTTGCTTGCTCCAGGTCTGAGTTCAAGCCCTGGATATCCTTGTTGATTTTCTGTCTGGTTGATCTGTCTACTATTGACAGTGGAGTGTTAAAGTCTCCCACTATTATTGTGTGGGAGTCTAAGTCCTTTTGTAAGTCATTAAGAACTTGCCTTATGTATCTGGGTGCTCCTGTGTTGGGTCCATATATGTTTAGGATCATTAGCTCTTCTTGTTGTATCGATCCTTTTACCATTATGTAATGGCCTTCTTTGTCTCTTTTGATCTTTGTTGCTTTAAAGTCTATTTTATCAGAGATGAGAATTGCAACTCCTGTTTTTTTTTGCTTTCCATTAGCTTGGTAAATCTTCCTCCATCCCTTTATTTTGAGCCTTTGTGTATCCTTGCATGTGAGATGGGTTTCCTGGATACAGCACACTGATGGGTTTTGGATTTTTATCCAATTTGCCAGTCTGTGTCTTTTGATTGGTGCATTTAGTCCATTTACATTTAGGGTTAATATTGTTATGTGTGAATTTGATACTGCCATTTTGATGCTAAGTGGTTGTTTTGCCTGTTAGTTGTTGTAGATTCTTCATTATGTTGAAGCTCTTTAGCATTCAGTGTGATTTTGGAATGGCTGGTACTGATTGATCCTTTCTATGTGTAGTGCCTCTTTCAGGAGCTCTTGTAAAGCAGGCCTGGTGGTGACAAAATCTCTGAGTACTTGCTTGTTCACAAAGGATTTTATTCTTCCTTCACTTCTGAAGCTCAGTTTGGCTGGATATGAAATTCTGGGTTGAAAGTTCTTTTCTTTAAGAATGTTGAATATTGGCCCCCACTCTCTTCTGGCTTGTAGTGTTTCTGCCGAGAGATCTGCTGTGAGTCTGATGGGCTTCCCTTTGTGGGTGACCCGACCTTTCTCTCTGGCTGCCCTTAGTATTCTCTCCTTTATTTCAACCCTGTTGAATCTGAAGATTATGTGCCTTGGGGTTGCTCTTCTTGCAGAATATCTTTGTGGTGTTCTCTGTATTTCCTGCAATTGAGTGTTGGCTTGTCTTGCTAGGTGGGGGAAATTTTCCTGGATGATGTCCTGAAGAGTATTTTCCAGCTTGGATTCGTTCTCTTTGTCACATTCTGGTACACCTATCAAACGTAGGTTAGGTCTTTTCACATAGTCCCACATTTCTTGGAGACTTTGTTCATTCCTTTTTGCGCTTTTTTCTCTGATCTTGGTTTCTCGTTTTATTTCATTGAGTTGGTCTTCGACTTCAGATATTCTTTCTTCTGCTTGGTCAATTCGGCTATTGAAACTTGTGGTTGCTTCGCGAAGTTCTCGTATTGTGTTTTTCAGCTCCTTTAATTCATTCATATTCCTCTCTAAGGTATCCATTCTTGTTATCATTTCCTCAAATCTTTTTTCAAATCTTTTCTCAAGGTTCTTAGTTTCTTTGCATTGATTTAATACATGATCTTTTAGCTCACAAAAGTTTCTCATTATCCATCTTCTGAAGTCTAATTCCGTCATTTCGTCACAGTCATTCTCCGTCCAGCTTTGCTCCCTTGCTGGTGAGGAGTTTTGGTCCTTTCTAGGAGGCGAGGTGTTCTGGTTTTGGGTGTTTTCCTCCTTTTTGCGCTGGTTTCTTCCCATCTTTGTGGATTTTTCCGCTGGTCGTCTGCGTAGTTGCTGACTTTTCGTTTGGGTCTCTGAGTGGACACCCAGAATGTTGATGATGAAGTATTTCTGTTGCTTGGTTTTCCTTCTACCAGTCTAGCCCCTTCACTGTATGACTGCTGAGGTCCGCTCCAGACCCTGCTTGTCTGGGGTGCACCTCTAGTAGCTGTGGCACAGCGAGGGATGCTACTAGTTTCTTTTTCTGCTCTCTTTGTCCCAGGATGATGCCTGCCTCATGTCAGTCTTTTGGATATAGAGGGGTCAGGGAGCTGCTTGAGGAGACAGTTTGTACTTTATAGGGGTTTAATTGCTGAGCTGTGCACTCTGTTGTTCATTCAGGGCTGTTAGGCTGCTATGTTTGATTCTGCTGCAACTTAGCTCATTAAAAAACCCCCCCTTTTTTTTTTTTTTTCTCAAATGCTCTGTGTTGAGGGGTTTGGGCTTTATTTTTGGATGTCTGATCAGGTGTCCTGCCCAGCTAGAAGGCAGACTGGCCACTGTTTGGCTGCCGAGGCTCCGCCCTGCTGTTGTGTGATTCCTGCTGTTCCTGCCGGCTCTGCTGTGGTCTCCGCCACGCCCTGCGGCGGAGTCTCTTCGTTGTAGCGTGTTGCCTCAGCAACGGCAGGCTGCGTCAGCAGTGGGCGTGTATCTCAGTTGGGGCGGGTTGCCTCAGCAACGGCAGGCTGCGTCAGCAGTGGGCGTGTATCTCAGTTGGGGCGGGTTGCCTCGGCAACGGCTGGCTGCGTCAGCAGTGGGCGTGTATCTCAGTTGGGGCGGGTTGCCTCGGCAATGGCTGGCTGCGTCAGCAGTGGGCGTGTATCTCAGTTGGGGCGGGTTGCCTCGGTAGTGGTGGACGCCCCTCCCCCACAGAGCATCTCGGACCGTCTGCTCGGGATAGTTTGAAATCGCGGTTTTGTTCGTCCCACTGGGTATCCCAATCCCTGCAATCCCCTGGGCTGGCCTATTGTCCAAGTCTCGTTCAGTCTCAAGTCCAGCCCTCTCAAGTCTCAGGTTGCCGGTTCAACAGGGCACCCGGACAAGCGCGCCCTGTGGGGATTGCTGGGTAGGGCCGGCCGCCGCCGCCCCGGCTGCCGGCTTCGCCAGGCAGACCTACTGCCTGGCGTCCTGTGTCTTTTTTATACTTGGGAGTTTCCCCGTTCTGTGGGCAACGAAGATCAGTCTGGAAATGCTGCTTTGACTCACCGTTTGCGGATTCAACGAGAAGAGCTCCAATCCTGGTTTGTTCTCACAGCGCCATCTTGAGTCCTCCCCCGTATTGTTTTACTTTTTATTCTAAATATCATGTTCTGCTGTCTGACAGGAGCAGATCTCTTTTTATTCAGTAATACTGCATATGTTCTTCCAAATAAACATTCTTCAAGTTTATTTTAAATCAAGAATTATATTATTAAGTTCAAGTTTTGATTTTAGGATTTAGATTAGAATGCTTAATATAAGATACTTAAAACTGGACATATACATATTCACTGAGATTCATGTATAGCTGTTGCTATTGAATGTAATATTGATTTTCTGTTTAGCAAGGTAAAACTTTTATTTCATATAATGAAATGTATTTATTAGGATTTGGTTCTAAATTTTGTCAATTGCTTTTTAGATCTGTAGTAAATTATTATCTGTTATTTTCTTGTTAATCTGTTCATATTATGTTAAAAGATTCTCTGATATTAATATTTATCTTTGAATTTCTAAAGGGGAGAAAATATTTTGTTTAGATTATATATTTTTAATATATATTAAATATTATCAATATATATTATTATGTATAATATATAATATATATAACATATTAATATTAATATATTATATTATATATAATATTAATATATTATAATATATATTAAATATTATAAATTGTTAATAATGTAATATTCTTTTAGTAGAGTACTGAATTCAAATTCCTAGTACTCTATATAATTGCCACTTATCTTTCTCAGTGAGATGAGTAAAAAGTTTGTTTTGTCATGGTAATAAACAAGAATGTGTTGATATAGGATGAGAAACTAGACTCACCAAGTAATGGTTTTAAAGAAAGTCAGACAGGAAACTGTCAAAGGAAAAAAAAATAATAGTTCCCAAAGGCTAACCTAATACATAAGAATTTTGCCTAGTGCAAGTTTAGTGAAATATAATCACATTATAATATGCAGTCAACTGATTTTCAAAAAGGGTGCCAAGATACATAATGAGGAGAAGACAGTCTCTTCAACAAATGGTATTATGAAAGCATTATTAAAATACAGTAGGCCTGGTGCAGTGGTTCATGCCTGTAATCCCAGCACTTTGGGAGGCCAAGGAGGCTGGATCACCTGAGGTCAGGAATTTGAGACCAACCTGGCCAACATGGTGAAACCCTGTCTCTACTGAAAATATAAAAATTAGCTGGGTATGGTGGCATGCACTTGTAGTCCCAGCTACTCAGGAGACTGAGGCAGGCAGGAGACTTGCTTGAACCCAGGAGGCAGAGGTTGCAGTTAGCAGAGAACGTGGCACTGCACTCCAGCCTGGATGACAGAGTGAGACTCAGTCTCAAAAGAAAAATGATGATAGGTGCTTTCAATAGTTAAAAATGAGCATTAAACAAAAGAAAAGTTAGCAAGTAATGGGGTACAGAAATTAAAAATACTTTGGTAGAATAACTTTTTGTGTTTTGAATTAGTAGGAGAAATTATGATGAAGTATATATGCACATTAATCCTCTGAGAAATAATAAATATATAATCTAAACAAAATAATATTATTTATTGCATGTTATAAACATTTTTCTCAATATGATAAAGATAATATGTATTCAAATTAGGAAAGATTCAAGATCCCAAGTAATGGGCAAACAATATCATAGTTTATACATGGGAAATACAATGGATAAATAAATGGGACAAATATCTAACTCCTTTAGTTATCAAAGAAATATAAAATAAAGCAATCTTAAGACTTTTTTTCCACAGTAAGGGTAGTAAAGAAACAAAAAAGAAACAAAACATGCAATGTTGACAATACTGCAAAGAAATTGCCATATTTGTTTATTACTGCCAACTCTGTAATTTCATACAGTTTCTGAAAAGTAATATGGCAGAGAAGCTAAATTGCTTTAGACTTGGATATCATATTTTCATTCCTAATTTTGTCACATATAAGCAATCTAGCAAAAGCTTAAATATGCTCACTGTCACTCTAATGATAGCTAAATGTGAACAAAATAAAATATTTTACTAACATATAGTACAATCTATTAGAATACACATACATATATATATGTGTATGTATGTGTGTGTTGTATATCCATTAGTATAAATATGAAGGACCTATAGAAAACCAAAATGTTTATAACATAATTTAATGTGAAAAACAGTATATAATGCATTACATTAATATTGCAAATAAATACATGTAGCACTAATTATTAGTGAATAGTGACAGGTTAATCACATAAATTAACCAATTCATTGGCTTGCTAATGTTAACAATACAAGATAATACATTTCTTTGACTTATAGATCTCTTTGCCTTTTTGGGCACCTAATCTATGTGCTAGATAAACAGGTATCACTTATGACCTGATTACTTACAAGAGTAATGTTTTGACCTAAATACTGACTGAACAGATTTTGAAAAACAAAGATTAAGTTGAAAATTGTAGTAACAATTCTGGATGTATGTTCTGATCTGGTGAGCTTTTCTTTACACTTAGATGTTACACTGGAACTTTGGTAAATTCAACCCGCATATAGGGCCAGTTCTCATTGAAATGACAGTGAATTTACAGTAGGTAAAAGGATGATTGTTAACTGCTGGATAATGCCATTTATTCATTTTTATCATAAATATATCTTGCATCTCTAGTATGTGTCTGATATCATTCAGTTTCTAAACAACTGAAATTACTGTCATTATTACTGAGCTTATAGTTTCTAGAGAAAAAAAACAGTTGCCACAGGCTCATCCATGCTCTGTTCAGATTCTGAGAACCCTTTATTAGTTTGGTGTTTACCCTCAGCTGTCATGACAGGATTTTGCTGTAATGACACACATTTGTAACCTTTTCAGGAGTGTTACTCTTAGGATAGTGGAGTCATCTTACTTGGAGAGCCTAGGCATTAAGCCCCACCTCTCTACCTTGAGGAAGCCTGTATCCAATGACTGATGCTGTGTACAGAGGTCCAATAACTGTACTTTAAGGAAGGATATATTCTGTGGGATAACTTATGTTCTGGAACTCCTCTGTGGGATCAGGTTGAAGGTCAAATTTGCACCAACCATACTTTGCTGAACTTCCTCCCTTTTTCTGTCCTATTTCCATCACTCTCATGCAAGTTTTTTTCTGAGAGCCCTCTCGATGTAGGATTCTTATAATCTAGGTAAGAAAGTCAGAGTCATCTTCCTTGAGAAGAAAAGCATTTATATTAAGATCCTATGTCTCATATACTTTGTTTAATAAAAAAAAAACAACAAAAAAAACCATAGTGTGGCTGGGTGCAGTGGCCCACGCCTGTAATCCCAGCAATTTGAGAGGCCAAGGCAAGTGGATCACAAGGTCAGGAGATCAAGACCATCCTGGCCAACAAGGTGAAACCCTATCTCTACTAAAAATACAAAAATTAGCTGGGCATGGTGGTGTGCACCTGTAGTCCCAGCTACTCAGGAGGTTGAGGCAGGAGAATCGCTTGAACCTGAGAGACAGAGGTTGCAATGAGCAGAGATCGCAGCACTGCACTCCAACCTGGGTGACAGAGTGAGACTCTGTCTCTAAAAAAGAGAAAGAAAACAAACATAGCATGCATTTGTGAAACGGATGCCTGTGTCCTTTGATGATGACCATTATAAAATTAATCAATTAATATCATGACTGAATCCTTTTTCTCATTAGCATCAAACTGTAAACATTCGTTACAGATGGAAGTGAATCCACCACAAAGAGTAGTGAGTTACTCAGGCACAATACCTATTAGGGCACATTAGAGACTGCCATAGGAAACAGCCATGAAACTGTACTGTTGAGCCCTCCCTTCAACCTGCATGTGCATGTGTGTGTGTGTATATATATGTAAATGCAGTTCTCTATTATATATGTACATGTGTGTATTTCATAGTTGGCATAGTTATTTTGGTAATGAAAAATGGTCGGTAGAATTTGGGTGATAACCAAAATGACACTGTATTTAGCACAACTCTATTATGAGCCTCTAGTTCTATGTTTCTGCTTAATGCCACAGACATAATGCTTTTCTTAAATCAAATTCTGCAGTTAAAGTCCATATTGTGAATTTGAGTCGGACATTAATTCTTATTTATATCAGATGTATTCTGTTTAAGGCACAGACCATAAGTATAAGCTGCACCAATTGCTGAGATCTTGGTGAAGAGAAGAAGTACAACTTAAAAAAGAAATCCACATGGTAATTATGATGAAATAAAATTAGAAGATAGACAGTCCTACTACTTTTTTTGCTTACTATGCACCAGACACTAGAAAGCACAATTAGGCTATGTACAATTTTCAAATGGTTATTATCATGGCAAAACACATGAAAATATTATTGATGAAAGGTAAGTGATAAAGCCAGCAATTCCTGTATTCAATGTTTACAAGGCAAAATAAATTCAGAAAATTGTTTATCATGATTACGTTGAAATAATTCTACTTAGCAGTAGATAATACGGCTTATTAAGGGGCACATTTATTTTAAAATTATTTTCATGTGCATAAAGAAGAAAAACTGAAAGTATCCAACAATACGTTGAGGATATTACAGGGGCATGGTAGCCATTGTGAGGATCATAAATGTAAGTAGGTTCTTATATTGACATTATTTTAAAAAATAGAATGTGTAACTTTTGAGAAAACAAAACACTTCCATTATCCTGGGACAATAAATTAAGCACCCAAATATAATATTAATCAGATTCTCCGGGAATAGTTAGTTTTAACATGGATAGTTTGCCAGTATAATGGTAATCTTGTTTGATATCTATTATATTTTAGAGATTTTTGAATTCCATAGGTATACCAGAAGTAATAATAGTCTATGATTTGAAAAACTTGAAGATATTTTATAAACATTGCCTTTTTCTTTTTTGACTTAACAGTAGATAAAATGTATATCTTTGTTATTGAAAGCATTTCAAATATTATAGTAGAAAGCATTTCTAAACATATACAAGAGAAAAATAGGGAAAGAAAAAGAGTTTCATTAAGCAGTGGTTTAAATGCCTTTGTAAGTGGCAGCTATGGTAGGGGTTAAACATGCATTTGTTTTTGAAAACCTTCTTTTTTTCTTTTCTTTTTCGTCTTTTTTATTAAATCAGCTCAGCTAAAATCTCTGTTATACCTCAACAAATTGTAAAAGTGAAGGGCTCTTGGGTCCAGGACTCTTTGGAGAGAAAATGCTAGCTCAATATTGTACTTAGCCCCACAGGAAATTAATTACTTAGGGCTTATGTGGTTTTTATGCAGAACACAATCATTTCGAGGGTGGGAGTTATTTATTAAAGGTATATTAAAATCATAATCTAGGCAAGAAAATAGTGAATAATATGCAAAACAAATGCTGAGCATAGTTAATTATCAACTTAAAAATTTAAGAATGTAAGGTTAGGTTAAGTGTTGTAGAGATTTGGCCGAGACAACTGTATTCTTAGTATTATTACGTATCACCCTCTGATTAATAAATGAGCTGATTGCTTATTCGTCAAGGACCTCCATGCCCAGGAGTTTAATAATTGAGCAAGACAATGGAGAGCAAAGCAGGCTTATACACTAGTTAAGAACACAAGGAATGACAAAATTAACAAATAAAATGTTAACATAGAAGTATATAAGAATATCACAAATAATCATGTACTTAGTTTTTTAGCATGGATAGAGAATAAGATACCCGCTAAATTTAAATTTGGTATATAATATTTTTATATATATTATATACATGTGGTATATAATATTTTTATATATATTATATACATGTGGTATATAATATATAACTATATATATTATAATACAGTAATATATACATGTGGTATATAATATTTTTTAAATAGCATTCATAAAATGCATATCTATATACCTACCAATCAGCTTAAAAATAAATAAAATAGTATCCACACCTTTGAAGCTTAGTGTATTCTCCCTGATCACATTTTCCTCTTTTACCGATATTACTGTTATTTTGAAGTTTGTGCTGTTAATAGTTTCTCTTCTGTTATAGCTTTAGTATATATACTCCTAGAATTCATTATATGAATATGTAAAAAATTATCCATTCTCTTGTCTATGTATATTTAATTTACAGTTTTTCAGTATTTTGAATAATACACATTCAGCTCACATTTTCAAAATTTTAGTTTTTTTTTTTTAGACTGAGTCTCACTTTGTCACCCAGGTTAGAGTGCAGAAGTGCGATCACGGCTCACTGCAGCCTTGACCTCCCAGTAGTCAGATGATCCTTCCATCCCGGCCTCCAGAGTAGCTGGGATTACAGGTATGGGCCACCACACCCAGCTAATTTTTGTAATTGTTGCAGAAATGGGGTTTCACCATGTTGTCCATGCTGGTCTCAAATTCCTGGGCTCAAGCAATCCTCCTACTTTGTCCTTCCAAAGTGCTGAGATTACAAGCATGAGCCACCATGCCTGGTCAGATATCAATTTTTATTTGTGAGAAAGGTCTTTAATTTTGTAACAGGGATCTAATTTTGTATTAACAATGGATCATCCTCATAGAATTAGTTTGAGACTCTTCCTGTTTTTCCTATTCTATGAAAGAATTTGTAGAAGATTGAAATACCTGTTCATTGAATGTTTAGTAATCTTTCCTATAAAACTATTTGTGGCTTTCTTTGTAGAAAAATTTTGAATTACTTACTATGTTTCTTTTGGGTTATAGAACTCTTTAAGTTCTATTTCATATTGAATGAGGTAATATAAATTTGTTTGGAAATTTGTGAAGTTTTGTGTATTTTTAAATATATTGAGATAATTTTTAGTCAAGTATAATTAAAAAATACTACATCTGTGTTTGTATCATTTTGTTAATTCCTAATATTATCTGATTGTTATTTGTTTTATTCTTCATAATTAGTCTTGCCAAAGGATTCTCAATGCTACTACAGAGTCTTTTGATAGATCCAACTTTGAACTTTGTTCTTTAAACTTCTCTATTGTATTTTTATTTTATGTTTTATTAATTTGTAATATTATCTTTATCAGTTCCTTGTCTCTTCTTTTTTTGAGTTTATTATGTCATTTTCTACTAATTCCTTATTTTTGATACTTAGTTTATTAACTTCAGTCACATACAAAGAGCTGTTTTAAAGTCTATTCTTGTCAATTTATTTTTATAGTTGTCAAATTTTGCTTTACATATTTTGAAGCTATGTTTTTAGATGTACAACAATTTGGAATTATTATGTCTTTTTGGGAAATTTATCATATTAAAATATGCAGTTTTCCTTATCTCTGCTAATTCTTTTGCCCTGAAGTTTATGTTGTCTAAATTTAAATGGTTATACCAGCTTTTCATAGTGAACTATTTTCTGTATATGTACTTCCTCATTGCTTTACTTTCTACCTTTCAGTGTTATGTTTACAAGTACTTCTTAAAAGCAATATATATTGGGATTTGTTTATATCTAATCTAACTCTTAAATGAGAGTGTGGAATGTTTTAAGTCCCATCATCCTTCCTCTTGCCTTATGTGGTATTGTTCTTCAAGACTTTTGTGCTATCTTGATTTTTTTCCCCATTTGTAACCTCCTTAGTTAGACATACTATTATTTAATGCTGCCAACAGTGTTTTATTTTTACCTATATAGTCACCATTTTTTCTAGGTTGATTTTCTTTCTTCCTGAAGTCGATCTTAAAATTTCCTTTAGTGAGGGTCTGGTACCATACTAGTAAACTCTCTCAATTTTTATTTATCCCCAAATACTCTTTTTGGAGTTGGCATGCAAAGATAATTCAAGAGTTGAGATTGTAGACTTACCTAATTAACTGGAAGATTTATGATAAAAATATATCCATATTTTTATAAAAATTTTTGGTTTAAACATCTTCTGAATATTTTTATTTGGAATGAGAGCCACAGCCAGGTTTCTGGTTATAAAGGCTTACTCTTTCCAAGGCTATGCCAATCTTTTTAGTCAAAACACCAAGTGCCAATATTTGTGTTGGATATGTGTGTGCTTTGCAAACTACTACATGGGCAAACATGGCTGCCACCTTGTAGAAACATCTAACAACAACCAGAATAAGAACAACATAAAAAAACCTCAGACTTTTCATCTCTCAAACAACATCTTGCCACCCGAGGTTTCCTAGCTGATCTTTCGACAGTTCCAATTTGTCCCCTTTTCTACTAGTCAAGTAATTTCTCTAAAATGATCATCTGATTATTTCTCCCCTTTGCTTAATATTCTTTAATGATTTCCCCTATTGATTATGACTAAATATAAACCTCTTTGCCTTAAACACAAGTCTCCCCCGATAAGCTTCCTGTTGACCATATCTTGCCATTTCCTTCCCCTTTTCCACATGCAGTACTTAGAAATTTCCTATGTCCCTCTTAGACTTTGCACACATTCTTCTTTTTTTGTGTAATGCTCCTCTGACCCCTGTGCCCTTACCCGTAGCCTTACCCTCATGCTCCATCCCTTCCCTTTGTTTTTCTCTCTGTGTCTCCATATTTTGTGATTGTCTTGTGAGAAGCACTCTGTTTATCTTCAGTCTGGGCTGGGTAGTTCTCTGAATTCTCTCAACATAGCCAGCACTCATTGTGCGTTATTATAATCCATTATATGACTGATTCTCCTTATTATTCTCTGATTATTAGATTAGAAGCTCATTGACAGCAGAGGCTGTACTTTTATCATCTCAGTATCTACAGTGCCCAGCATAGTGATAAACACGAAGGGGGGTGAATAAAAAGAATTCTGGCTTAGTTATTAGGCTTTAAGCAAATGGCTCATTAAATTAAGAAAACAATCTTAAAGGCACCTATGGCAGAACTTCTGTTTGGAGATCAGTATTTCATGGTTTAGCTGAATAGGAATAACAAAATTATTAGCTAACCCGAGTGTCAATACACGTACAATCTTCTTAATTTCCCTTTTCTATTTATCTTTAGTTAGGGAAGCTTATACAGAGTTAAATAACTGATCTGTGTCAAAACCCTTTCATAGTAACTATGATGGGTTGAGTTTGAAATAATTTACTTATATGTAAAATTTTGGTGCTTGGAAACAAATTAAGATGGGAGAGTACAGATTATTCTTGGTCTGAACCTTCTCCAATTATTAAAATCCTTGTTCTATTGTTTCCTAGTCTAGAAAAGCTGATATAAAAAAACAAATGAAAACCAAAAACGTTTTTTAATTAAATACAGTATGTACATTTCCACCTCTGGCTAACATATTTAGAGATATTTTATATAATTTACATAAATGGATATTCATTATTGGTCTTACAGTTATTCAGTTATGTCTTACCTGGAATTTATAGAGGGCAATTCTCATAAATTCAGTTTATACAGTGCCTGGCTCAGTACCATAAGAGACACATAATGCATGTTTTTTTATAATGATGTTAAAATGTTCCATTGCAAAGGTGGACTGTGGTCACATAATCTTTCTATTCCCTGTTCAATGAATAATTCAAGTAGTAGCCTTCACACTTCTCATAAGATTGAGAAGATATATCTATTCCCAAGTCTTGTTTTCTATTATTGAGATGTAAGAAGCGACTGCAAATGCAAAGTCTCTGGGGACTTGTTACAGGGGCCAGCTTCAAGTTTCCTTTATGAACTCAAAAGGATGTACCAGGAGAAACTTCAGAATAGAATCACTAGTGAAAAAGCAGACATAGTTTTGAAGGCAGTATTCATATTACATGGAAAGTGTATGTGTATTTAGCCAAACAATGTGTGCTTGGAAGGGAGGGGGTGTTCCTTTCCTTTTTTGTGTGTTTTATGAACATAACCAAATAGTGAAATCTCTTTATGGATATTTGAAAATATATCATCTTGCATGTGGATGGAAGATTTTAAAATTATGTGCTTTATGTATGATTATAATATGGTACTGCACATTAATTTGATGCTTGCAATTATGATACTATATATGAATCCCCAAAAATATTTGTGTGTTTGTGTGCAGGGAGAAAACAAAGAAGAAAATGTAAAGCTACAAACGACTATTCAAATGATCTTGTAACCTACACCCATTGGACAAAAGCAAAATAAGACATTCATTAGGTCTTAGACTATGATCATTAAAGTGTAATATAGTAGTTGAAAAGAAGATAATGTGGGAGGTAAGCTACATAAGCTACATTTAGTTTTAAAGGAAAATTTTCTGTCTTGAATGAAAACATTCTCATTTGTGCATTAGCTGAAACTTTACATTTTATTCCAGGTATGTAAAAATAAATATAGCAAAACCATTTATTCTGTTTCCCAAAGATATTAAGTGCTTCATGACAGCAAATAGTATTAAACTCTAATAATGAATTTTCTATAATCATGCACAAACAACTTACTAGGTTTTTTCTGTCTAGGTTCTGATTTAATGAAACCAACCATTTTCTACACTACTAACTTTTCTATTTCAAGCAGTGACTGGAAAGAAAGTCCTAGGTGAATACTCTCAAAAATATTGCTTCATTTACAATTTTGAATAATACTTTCAGAAGAAGTCTGATGACAAAGACAGCCCAAACAGGAAAAACAATAGAAAAGTTTATGACGTATAAAATGAATTCTTTGAAAGAATTTTGTTTTGAAATGCCAAGGGTTATAAGTCAAATATATGCAGTGCACATTACTATTTATTACCTCGCATTGGCTGAAATTCATCTCTTCTGACAACTCTGGGTAAATCATGTTACATATTTCATAAAATATGAGTGTTGGTCCTTTTCTGAAGATGCCACTTAGTGTGTGAACTCACTGCCAGTGGCTGCATCCCAGTTGCTGTATGCTCCTTTAAGACCTCTACTTCTGCAGAGTCCTGCAGCAGTTGAATCAGACAAGAAAAAGTATTTATAAGAAAACATATGCAAAAGGTTGATAGCTCGTCCAGTTTTTAGTGCACAGACTGACAGCTAAATACAAATTGAGAAATGTAAGTTTCACTTCGAGCAAATTTACTGGGTGAAAACCTCATTTTTTTCATTTCATTTGAATACGTTCACTGCTTCTCAGAATATGCAACTTTATAGTGAGCATATTTTTTATTCTTGAAGGCTCATTATTTTACAGTGAGGTTACTGAACCTAGACCACATAGTACAGATTACCCAGCATAATATTAATCAAAATATACATGGTAAATGGGATTCCAAACAGTGCCAAATAGGCATCTGCTTTTAACAGAGAATAAAAAAGTACATTTAGTGCCTTTATTAAAAGGTATTATGGGCAATTTATTTTTAAGCCATCTCTCTAACACTATTAACTAGCATATAATTTAATGTACTCCCAAGCAACTTGACTTTTACTGTTTCCTTCAAAACGTTAATTTGTAAAAGCAAGTTAATGTAAAAGATACTTTGACCCGGAGAAAAGATTCGAATCATTAAAAATAAATTAAATGATCTTTTAGACACATGTAACAGTTACTTTGGAGCTTGTAAAATAACATATTTTCTGTTTCCATGTATGACATATTTTATAAGGAAAAATAAAGCCAGTGCTACTTCTACTGGAACAATTGATACCCTCTGAGTTAATCAAATCAGTTTTGGAAGTTTTGCTTAAATTTGAACAGAGTTGCCAGATGCCTAAATATTCATCAATAAACAAATTAGAGGAGTTCCTCCAAGTTTTTATATGGGAGAAATACATTCTCTGCCCATTTAGGAAGTTTTGGATTGGTTAGTGGGCACTGGGTTTCATACATCTTTATAGTGTTAACTTTATAGAGAAAAGAAAACCAATTTACTGCTATTGAAATGTAGCCAGCCAATTTAATACTAAATAGGCGATGGAGATAATGATGGGAAAATAAAAAAGTTTCTAGGTTAAGGAGTATAAGATAAACTGAAAATTGTGACATGTTCATGTGGGTGAAATTTTTGAGTGTTAAGTGGCAAATAAAATTTAAATTCTGAATGTAATACAAGGATGAATACTCCCTTTAAAAAAGTGAAAATATTCAAGAATAATAGTACTAAATGAAAAACAACAATAAAAGCACAAACAAAATCTCAATGCCACCTGGATTGCCCCGAAATAAAATTCCACTGCCTTACTGCAAGAACTGCCATTATTAATTTGGATAGTATCCTTCTACGTCTTTTCCTATATATTTACATAATGATATATTTATATCTTGGGTGCATGTGTGTGCACATGTACATAAAAAAAGTACACATTGCATATGTATATATTATAAATAGTCCACAGCCAGTTTATTTTTTTTCACTTGATAATAAAATGGACATCAATACTTTGCTGTTTACATCTTTTAGTTTTCTTCCTTTTTCATGCTATTTTTGAGTAGGAATGTGCCTAAATAATTTAAACCATTCCCTACTGATAGATATTTGGATTATTTTTACCTTTTTTTGTTTACAAAAAATCTAAAGAGATCCTTATACTATCTGTGAGATGAATTTCTAAGTAACCAATTGGTTTTAATAAATATTGTAAAATGATCTCTGACAAGTTTGTATTAGCTTGTGTTCTCTCCCAACAGTTGATAAAACTTGGTAAGACTTTCTTCATATTTTATAAATACTTGAAATTATCAATCTTTAAATTTTATTAATGTACTAGCAAAAGATATCATGATATTAAGATACATTTCCATTATTACTGGTGAGGTTGAGGATTTTTACATGTTTATTACACACACACACACACACACACACACAGAGTCCATTCATGTTATTGCTGTTATTTATATTCTATAAACATTGCTGCAAATACTGAATTAGCAAATACGAATCATTGATCCTAGGAAAAAAAATATATATATATAATCTTACATATAATTTTAAATCCAAAAAACAACTCATCCTACTAGAATCTATTTTTTTTTTTTATTTTGCAAAAGAGAAAATGTTCAGGAATGTTAAGTGACTTGCCTGAAGGTACCCCACTACCAGGTGCCAGAGTTTTGATATGAGGGCTCCAAATAAATTTTAAGGGAATAGGTGAATCCTCAGATATAAAATTATAAATAATAAGAATCAACTGTACATACACAATATACATATAATGTAGATACATACTATACATTTGATCTGTCTCTTAAAATATTTTATGTACCTATTTATTTTCTTTTATAGAATCCATTCCTAGATTAGGTATGTTACCCTTTCTTTATTCCATATTTTCCAAACATGTTCTCCTAGCTTGGACTTCCTGCTTTAAGTCTGTTAATAGCATATTTAACCATACAGAAGAATTACATTTCTATGTAGTCAAATATGTCAATTTTTCCTATGTCTTTTGCTTTGAGGTTTTATTTAGAAAGGACTTCTTTATCATCTGATAAAACATAATTCTCTTTTCAATTTTCAGCACTATAATCCACCTTGAATTAATTTATTCCTAAATATGTATGCTTTGTTTCTGAACTCTTTATTCTTTTTTAATTATCTTTTTGTCTAGGCCCAAATCAAGAGACATCCTGTTTTAATGGCTTAATTTTAAAACACATGATTGGAAAAAAACCCTTCTTTTTATGGCTCTTCTTTTTCAGAATTGTCATGGTAATTCTTTAACATTTTTCTAGATGTAATTTAATATTAGCTTTTAAAATGTCATAAAAGGTTTCTTGTATTTGTATTGGATTCCGTATTAGTTACCTACTTCTATGTCACCAATGACTCCAAAATTTAGTAATTTAAAACAACTATGCTACTAACATCATTAAACAGAAAAATGTTATCTCAGAGTTTCTGTGCATCAGGAGTCAGCCCTGAGATAGTTTTCCCGGGTGCCTTTGCCTCAAGGTCTTTCATAAGGCTGCAGTCAAAGTGTCAGCAGGGACTACAGTCATCTCAAGCTGTGAATGGGTAGGATTTGCTTCCATGCTCACTCTTGTGGGTGTCAAGATACAGTTCCTCATGGACTATTGGACCAAGGGCCTTATTTTTTTTAACAATCTCTGATTGTTAACCAAAGCCTGCCCTCAGTTCCTTGCTGCCTGTGCTACCTTATAAACCAGAATATAACATGGCCACTGGACCTCCCTCAGAACCAGCCACAGAATGAAAAAGAGGAAATGAGACAACCAGAATTTTTCTGTAATCAAAAGTGAGAAGAAACAACTCATCATTTGTGCCATATTTTATTCATTAGAAATGAGAAACTAGGTCCAGTCCACAGTTAAGGGGAAGGTACTAACCAAGGGCATAAAAACTAGGAGGTGGCTGCTGTTGGGGCCTATATTAGAGGTTGCCTGTACCACAAATGCATAGAATAACTGCCAAATTGGCAGCTTCGCAATATTGATTCTTCCAATAAAATAATATGGTAGATTTCCTTAATTGAATAGTTCTTCTTATATATGCTTTTATTATTTTATTACTGTGAATAGGATTTTATGAATTTCTAATTGGAGTTGACACCACTGTCATACAAAAGTTTCTGTCTCTCTCTGTATATATGTACATGTGCATATGTATTTACTTTACCTTTTAAATTTTCTTGATTAGCATATTTGGTCTCTCAACAATGGCTTTAATTTATGCCTTTTATGTATTGATACTTCCTACTTATTTTTCTTATTTTATTCTACTGATTAATACAATCAGAATGAAACTGTATAATTGTAGGAGTGGCAGCAAGCACCTTGTGTTACTACTGGCTTTATGGGGAAATATTTCATGTTTTTCCATTATCATAATATTTGTTCTTCGTGTCTGGTAGATCTTTATAGTGCTCTTATATTCCAATATTTTAGGTATTTTTTTCAAATTGGAAATTTGTTTTGAATTTTATCATGGGTGATTTTTCACTATCAAATTATAATGCTTTTCATCTTTTAATATAATAAATTGCATTAGATTTTCCAATGTTGAAACTATCTTTTCATCTCTAAATTGTACAGATTATTGCACTGTTGAATTCAGTGAGCTGGTATTTTATTTAGGAGTTTTGTATTCACATTCAAATGTAAGACTAGTTTGTATCTTCCTTTTATCTTTATCATAAGGTTTTAATATGGCTCATGATACTCTGATAGAATGCTTTAGGAGACTACCATTTTAGCAATAATCAATAGTCATTGTGATGTCATGTAATGATTTGTATGCAGAGTCATGTGAAATTAACAACAAGCAGTAAAGTAAAATTCTTTTTTTTTTAACTTTTATTTTAGGTTCAGTGGTATCTGTGCAGATTTGCTATATAGGTAAATTGTGTGTCACCGACATTTGGTGCAGAAATTATTTAATCACTCAGGTAATAAGCATGGTACCTGAGAAGTAGTTTTTTGATCCTCACTTTCTTTCCACTCTCCACTTTCAGGTAAGCCCCAGTGTCTGTTGTTTCCTTCCTTGTTTCCATGTGTACTCAATGTTTAGCTCCCATTTCTGAGTGAAAACATGTGATATTTGACTTTCTATTCCTGTGTTAGTTCACTTAGGATGATAACCTTCAGCTCCACCCATGTTCCTGCATAGGACATATTCTTGTTCTTTTTTAAGGTTGTATAGTATTCTCCATGATGTCTATGTACCACATTTTATTGAAGTAGTCTATAGTTGATTGGCATTTAGGTTGATTTCATGCCTTTACTATTGTGAATAGTGATGCAATGAGCATACACGTGCATATGTCTTTATGGTAGAATAATTTATATTTCTTTGGGAATATACCCAGTAATTGGATTGCTGGGTCCAGTGGTAGCTCTCTTTTAAGTTCTTTGAGAAATCACCAAACTGCTTTCCACAGTGGCTGAACTAATTTACACCAGCAGTGTGTAAGTGTTCTCTTTTTTCCACAACTTTGCCAGAATCTGCTATTTTTTGACTTTTTAATGATAGTTATTCTGACTGTGTGAGATGGCAACTCATTGTGACTTTGATTTTATTGTGATATCGCGTAATGATTTGTGTGCAGAGTCGTGAAATTAACAAGCAGTAAAGTAAAATTCTTTTTAAAAAACTTTTATTTTAGGTTCAGGGTATCACTAATGATTAGTGATGCTGAGCATTTTTTATTATGTTTGTGGACCATGTGTATGTCTTCTTTTGAAAAGTATCTGTTCAGAACCTTTGCCCACTTTCTAATGGGGCTGTTTTTTACTTATTTGTCTAAATTCCTTATAGATTCTGGGTATTAGACCTTTGTTGGATGCACAGTTTACAAATATTTTTCCCATTCTGTTGTCTATTTACTCTGTTGATAGCTTCTTTTGCTGTCCAGAAGCACTCCAGTTAAATTAGTTCAATTTTTGGTTTTCTATCCATTGCTTTTTATTTCTTAATTATGAAATATTTGCCAGGTCCTCTGTCCAGAATGGTATTTAAAAGGTTATCCTCCATGGTTTTTCTAGTTTAAGTTTTACACTTAAATTTTAAATCCACCTTGAGTTATTTTTTGTGTATGGTAAAAGGCAGGGGTCCAATGTCAATCTTCTGCATACAGCTAGCCAGTTTTCCCAGCACCATTAATTGAATAGGGAGTCTTTTCCCCACTGCTTGTTATTGTCAGTTTTGTCAAAGATCAGATGGTTGTAAGTGTGTGATATTATCTCTGGGCTCTCTATTCTGTTCCACTGGTCTATGTGTCTGTTTTTGTACCAGTACCATGCTGTTTTGGTTATTGTAGTCCTGTAGTATAGTTTGAAGTTGGATAATGTAATGTCTCCAGCTTTGCTTTTTTTGCTTAGGATTGCCTTGGCTATGCATGCTCTCCTGTGGTTCCATATGAATTTTAAAATGTGTTTATTCTAATTCTATGAAGACTGTCATTGTTAGTTTGATAGGAATAGCGTTGAATCTGTATATTGCTTTGAGTTGTATGGCCATTTTAACAAAGCTGAGTCTTTCTATCTATGAGCATGGAATGTTTTTTCATTTGTTTGTGTCATTTCTAATTTATTTGAGCAGTGTTTTGTAATTATTGTTGTAAATATTGTTTGCCTCCCTGGTTAGAGATGGTTCCAGGCATTTTATTCTTGTGGTTATCATGAATGGGATTGCAGTCTTAATTTTGCTCTTAGCTTGAATGTTGCTGGTATGTAGAAAGGCTACTGATTTTTGTACTTTAGTTTTGAAACTTTGCTGAGGTTGTTTATCAGATCAAGGAGGTTTTGGGCAGAGACTATGGGGTTTTCTAGGTATAGAATCATATTATCTAAAAACAGAGATAGTTTGACATCTTCTCTTTCTATTTGGGTGACTATATTTATTTATTTTGCCTGGTTGCTCTGGCTAGGATTTCTAGTATTATGTTGAATAGGGGTGGTGAGAGAGGGCATCTTTGTCTTGTTCTGTTTTTCAAAGGAATTGCTTCCCACCTTTGCTCATTCAGTATGATGTTGGTTGTGGGTTTTTCATAGATGGTTCTTACTTTGAAGTATATTCCTTCAATGTCTAGTTTGTTGAGGGTTTTCAACATAAAGAGAGGTTAAATTTTATAGAAAGCCTTTCTGCATATGTTGAGATGGTTGTGTGGTATTTGTTTTAGCTCTGCTTATGTGATGAATCATATTTATCAATTTGCATATATTGAAGAAACCTTGCATACCAGGGATAAAACCTACTTAATCATGGTGGATTGGCTTTTTTATGTCCTGCTAGATTTGGTTTGCTAATTTTTGTTGAGGATTTTTACATCTATTTTCATCAAGGATAATGGCTTAAAGTTTTCTTTTTTGTAGTGTCTCTGCCAAGTTTTGGTCTCAGGTTGATGCTGGCCCCATAGGATGAGTTTGAGAGGAGTCCCTCCTCCTCATTTTTTTTTTTTTTTGAATAGGAATGGTACCATTTCTTCTCTATTCATCTGGTAGAATTAGGCTATGATTTCATTTCATACTAGCCTTTTTCTGTTGTAGGCTTTTGTACTGATTCAATTTTGGAGCCCATTATTGATCTGTTCAAAAATTCAGTTTCTTCCTGGTCAATCTGGGGAGGTTGTATGTTTTCAGAAATTTATCTATGTCTTCTGAGTTTTCTAGCTTGTTTGCAAGGAGGTGGTCACAGAGGTCTTCCGAAGCATTTTCTGTATTGTTGTGTGGTCAGTGGTAATGTCTCTTTTGCCATTTTTCTTTGTGTTTATTTCAATCTTCTCTCTTTTTTTCTTTACCAGTCAAGTTAGTGTTTAGAGATGTATACTTCCCTCTTAACACTGCTTTAGCTGTGTCCCAGAGATTCTTGAATGTTTTACCTTAGTACTCATTAGTTCTAAAAAATTTCTTGATTGCTGTCTTAATTTCATTGTTTACCCAAAGTTTACTCAAGAGCAAGTTGTTTAATTTTCATATAATTGTATGATTTTGAGTGATTTTCTTAGTATTGATTTCTATTTTTATTGTGCTGTGGTCTGAGAGTGTGGTTGGTATGATTTTGAGTTTTGTGAATTTGCTGAGGTTTGTTTTATGCCCGATTGTGGAGTTGATTAGAGTATGTACCATGTGATAATGAGAAGAATGTATATTCTGTTTTTCTTTGTGTAGAGAGTTCTGTAGATGTTTATTATGTTCAGTTAGCCAAATGTTGAGTTCAGGTCCCAAATATCTTTGCTAGTTTTCTGCCTTGATGTTCTGTCTTATATTGTTGATGGGGTGTTATAGTCTCCCACTATTATTCTGTCATTATCCAAGTCTCTTCATAGGTCTCTAAGAACTTGTTTATGAATGTAGGTTCTCTTGTGTTGGGTGCATATGTATTTAGAATGGTTAGATCTTCTTGTTGAATTGAACCCTTTACCATAATGTAATTTCTTTTTTATCATTATGTTGTTAGCTGGCTACAGTGCAGACTTGTTTGTGTGACTGCTTTATAATGACAATGGTATATGTACTTAAGCGAGTTCTTACAATGATTGGTAACAGTCTTTCCTTTCCATATTTAGTGCTTCCTTCAGAAGCATTTGTCAGGCAGGTCTGAAGGTCATGGATTTCCTTAACATTTGCTTTTCTGAAAAGAATCTTATTTCTCCTTTGCTTATGAAATTTAGTTTGGCTGAATATAAAAGTCTTGGTTAAAATTCTTTTTTCTCTAAGAATACTAGAAAATAGGCACTGAATCTTTTCTTGCTTTTAGGTTTTTTTTTTTGTGTGTGGAAAGGATTGCTGTTAGCTTGATGGGGTTCCCTTTTTAGGTGACTTGTGCCTTCTCTCTAGCTGCCTTTAACATTTTCTTTTCTTTTTTATGGACCTTGGACAATCTTATCACTATAGTCATCTTGTAGTATCTCATGAAGATTCTCTGAATTCTCTGCATTTGAATGTAGGTCTTTCTAGTGAGGTTGGGTAAATTTTCATGGGTGATTTACATAATCCCATATCTCCCAGATGCTTTGTTTGTTCTTCTTTAATCTTTTATCTTTATTCTTTTCTGACTGAGTTATTTCAGAGAAGTGGTCTTCAAGATCTGAGATTCTTTCCTTAGCTTGGTCATTTCTGTTGTTAATAGTTGTTATATTATTTTGGATTTTTTTCTTTTATCTTTTTTGATGCTCTGGGGTTTTGTTTGTGGTATAAGGTGGGTTCAGTCAACTGGCTTTTCTTCTGGAAGTTTTTATGGGGCTAAATCTCAGCTCAGCAGTTGTGAGTTGCATGCTCTAACACTGGAGGGCTGGTTTCAGGCCTTTGTTCTCTGGCTTTTCCTGGTTAGGAACCTGCTATGGAGGAGAAGATGACATATTCCTGGACTATTGGCCACAGCACTCTAATGTGTGGTGCCAGCCAAAGATCTTTGTCAGGGAAGTGACAGTGAATTCTGTGCTCATTCACATGTGTCAGCAGCAGAGGCAGCATGGCTAGGTGCACAAGAGTTGTCTAGGGCAGGGTACCAGTGGAAGTGGGGCTATGTTGCTCCTTTATGTGCTCAGACAGGTGGCAGTGGCAGCAGTGGGTGTGGCATGGCAGGCATAGGGCTGTCAGCCTCTATGTGTGCAGTTATATTGGTGGTGGTTGCAGTGTGGGGTGGAGGGGCAGGGTAGTTCGAAATTCTTAAGTATGTAGAAATAAATAGAGCCCTATGTTGAGATCTTTACCATGCATTATTTATTCATATGTATGAGGCCACAGTAGGAATTTATTTAAAAGTCACACTTTTAACAGAAACTCTAAATTATAATTCAGAAAGTGCATTGCTATAAGATAGTATTTTTGAGATATTGGAAAATTATTTAGGATGCAAGAATTTTACTTTTCTAAAAAATAGCCCATACTTGTTATGTTTTGAAGATATCAATGTTTTGTTATTTCCTTACTGTAGATGTTGGCTGTGTTGGTAAAATACTTATCAGAAATATCTACTACTTTATTCTGAAAACTAATAGACTATTTTTTGAGCAGTGTTACCTTTATAAAAAGAATTAGAAAGTAGACTTACCACATATCCCCTCACCCACTACCCCTGCCTAGTTTTCACAATTATTAACATCTTGTATTAGTGTGCTACATTTGCATTATCTTATTTTTAATATCTTGAATGCAATTATTAAGCCATCTTCTGCTGTAACTTGTTACTATTTTTTTTTCTGAAAACATCTTGCAATTTTATTTTGGATGATAAATTTGAAAAAAAATAGCTAGTATTTATATTATAAAACGAAATAAGTTCACGATTGCTTGACAAACTAGTAACATGATTAAAGAAAATAAATATTTCTATTCTAAAAATTAATGGACTTTTAACAGTTAAAAAACAGAACATTAAATGTATAATGTTAACTATTCTTTTTTTCTTTTCTTTTTTTCTGAGATGGAGTTTCACTCTTGTAGCCCAGGCTAGAGTGCAATGACATGATCTTTGTTCACTACAATCTCCACCTCCTGGGTTCAAGTGATTCTCTTGCCTCAGCCTCCCAAGTAGCTGGGATTACAGGAACCAACTATCACACCTGGCTGATTTTTGTTATTTTTTAGTAGAGATGGGATTTTGCCATGTTTTCCAGCCTGGTCCTGAACTCCTGACCTCAGGTTATCAGCCCCACTTGGCCTCCCAATATGCTGGGATTGCAGGCATGAGCCACTGCTCTTGACCAACCATTTTTTTAAATTGTATTTAAATATTGCCATAAAAAAGTGGGAGGAGGCCGGGCACTGTGGCTCAAGCCTGTAATCCCAGCACTTTGGGAGGCCGAGACTTGAATGGATCTATTTTTCTCATTCCTAAAACCAAAGTTGATCACGAGGTTGAGAGATCGAGACCATCCTGGTCAACATGGTGAAACCCAGTCTCTACTAAAAATACAAAAAATTATCTGGGCATTGTGGCACGTGCCTGTAATCCCAGCTACTCGGGAGGCTGAGGCAGGAGAATTGCCTGAACCCAGGAGGTGGAGGTTGCGGTGAGCCGAGATTGCGCCATTGCACTTCAGCCTGGGTAACAAGAGTGAAACTCCGTCTCAAAAAAAAAAAAAAAAAGTGGGAGGAATCACTCAAAATGATAAATAGTTGTAAACATATAAATATAAACACCTAACATCTATTTAAAACTTTTAACATATATCAAACTTCTTAAACATTATAAGAACCACTTTTCAAATGGCAGAGATAAGAATATCCAACAATCTGCTTCTACATAAAAGCAAGAAAACAAGTGACAAAAAATGTTAAAATTATCTTTTTCAGAATTCTGTAAATTAACTAAATACTCATTATTACAATTTGAGGAAAGATAAATTTTCATTTTACTAATTAAAAAAAAGTACATCATCTGAATTGCAGTAAGAATAGTGAGCTTTAATGGTTCCCCGTCTCCATGTCCCTTTCCATAGCTCCACACTAGCCTTGAAAACGAACAGCTTCACAACTACCATATCTGTGAAAGGCAGTGGTCTAGCAGCTACATAAGGGGATGAGAGATCTCAAACACCCCCATAATCCTGTCTCCAGAGAATTTTTACCACTTGCCCTGTCTGGCAGTTCCATGAAAAGCTTCCTCTTTGGGGCTTGTCTTTACCTGATATTATGTAGAGTTTGTTCTGTGTGTATACCTGTACCCCCAAGCCATTTGTATGAAAATTTAGTGGCAAATGTTTCACATTACAGCTACTTGAGGAAGCAATAACAAACAGTTGGAGCTAAAAATCAGCTGATTAAAAAAAACCCAGAAAGAATATGGGAGAATAAAGTGTTCATAAAGGCCTTTGTAAAGTGCCTACATATTCCTAGAAATCTATAAGGCCACAAAAATATAGAGGGCTGTATGTATGTACAGGAGTGATGTGAGAAGCAATAATCTCTCACTCCTGCTGATTTAGAGGCTCTGTACTAGCAAGAATTGAAGGCTAGAATTGTAATCTTCCTGAAAGTGGGTTAAAAGTGTGTTATTAAACACATGAAGAATGCCTGGTCAAGGTTGGGAGACTTATTGGATCAAGAGATTTAGAAAAATCTTTGTCCAATTGTTAGCCGACCACTAAGCCAACCAGAGACTTCAGTAGCCATACATAACAGAATACATAATTTTCAGATTTAGTCCAAAATAATGATTAAGCAAACAAACATCAGCAATGATTTCTTGCAGGAAATGAGAGCACTATTTGTGGGAATATTCAATTACATTTATAGAATTGCCACATTATTTTGTTTAAAAGGTCTAGTTCTTAACAAAAGATACAAGATCCACAAAGCAACACACAAATATGACCAATACATGGGAAAAAATTAATCAATAGAAACTGTTCCTGAGGAAGCCCAAATATTGGACTTTAAAAAGATGGTCAAACCACCTATTATAGATATGTATAAAGAATGAAAGAAAATAATGTATAAATAATTAAAGGAAAGTATGACAATGATGTAAGAGCAGATAGAAAATATGAATACGGAGATAGAAATAATGAAAGAGAACCAAATGGAAATTCTGAAGTGGAAAAGTATAATACCTGAAATAAAAAATGTAATAGAAATGCTCAAGAACAGATTTGAGTTGGTAAAAGAAAGAATCAGTGAATTTGAAGATAGCTCAACTAAGAAACTTCAGTGTGAAATGCAAAGAAAAAATGAGTAAAGTGACCAGAGACTCAGAGACATTAGGGCACTGTCATACTAACATGTACATAACAGAAGTTTCAGAAGCCGAGGATAGTGAGAAAAAGATAAAAATAATACTTGAAGAGATAAAAACCAAAAAATTCTTGTTGATTAAAAGTTTTAATAGATACATCCAAGAAGTTCAGAAAACTCCAAGTAAGATAAACTCAATGAGATTCACACCTAAACACATCATAATCAAACTGTCAAAACTATGGATATGAAATTTAATATTAGTTTGCCAGTTTCTATAGAAAAACCAACTGGGGCTTTGATAGGAATTGCTTTGCATCTGTGAATAAGTTTGAGGTAGATTCCCATCTTAAGAATATTAAATCTTCTGGTCTAGGAGTATAAGGTATCTTTCCATTTATTTAGGCCTTCTTTAATTTTTCTCAATGATGTTTTGTAATTTTCAGAGTAAAAATTTTGCATTTGTTTTGTTAAATGTATTCTGTTGTTCACTGATACAACTGATTCAGAACAGTTTTATAGGAATACTTTTAATCACTGTTTAGGTAACTTGGATAACAACTTTGGTTTTAGGAATGAGAAAAATAGATCCATTCAAATTTTTATAGTTACCATGACTAATGCTGCTAAAATCAGAAATGTTTTGGTCATACCACAGTTTTGAAAGAGGAGATCTGAGATAGATACCTATGTAAATGGTTCCATGCTGGAATACATTTTTTATGAGGATTGATAAGATTTTACCATTTTACTCCATGGGTTTGCAAAGAAACTGGTAGAATTTCAATTCAGATTCTTGGAAAATGCAGTTGCTCTTTGATAGAACTCAGTAGGAATTCTGATGTGAACTATGAGAACTCTGATACCATTTGTTAGAAGATATTTATATAAATTTTGCTTTTAAAACTTTTCTATCATCAGAATAAAACATTTTGAATTCATTAAATATGTAAATACATTGAATATACTGTATATACTTTTAGATTCCCATATAAGCCAAACAACAGTAGCTGTCTGTTGAAATTATTTTTAAGCAGAAATAAAGTTTATATTTGGTTTTGTTTGTGCAGTTTACTAAAGATGTTTTACAGGAAGCGAGTGTTATTTTGCATAAAAAAATAGAAAAAGAGGATCATACTTTTTTCAGCATTGTTTCTATGGCTTATGTAGATAAAATTATTTTCTAAAGCATAAAAATTAAATGTATGCATATTTTCCATTTATATGTTCATGTGTCTGTCATCTGCTTCTGAAAAGGTCCCAAGTATCTAATAAATTAGAAACCATTGTTATATAAAATGGTTTAAATAATTCAATTTAGGCTCCAAGGACAAGTGTGTACTTTCATTTTAGAATTATTGATTTGTAGCTTTTCTTTTTTGTTCTATACTCGGTTGTTTACTCAAAATCTATATTTAATTATTTAATAATGTTGCAACTTAACCTTTCCAATGTTGTCTCCTGATTTACTCCTACTAAAGATGTTCTTTTCACAGTTTCTCTCATCTCAATTATTGGCAACACTGTTCCTCTAGATGCTCAGGAGAAAAGCCGCAGTCATTCTTGAATCTGCTTTTTCATACCCCATGTTCAATCTACCAGAACACTGTGTTATTTTCTTTACATTGATTGCCTTATTTAGTGCTAACAAATCTATGCAGTGGGCATTATTTTTAAATAAATATTAATAAAAGACAATAATAATCATAGCATTTTGTACCAGGTACTCTTCAAGTCATCTTACTTGTAATAGCCCAGATTATCCTACTAATAACTCTATATAGTTGGTACAATTATTACATCCATTTTACATGTGGAAAAACCAAGGCATACAAGGCTAAGTATCCTGTCCAATTCTCATAATTAGTAAATGTAGGAGCCAAGTTTCAAACCCAAACATAGTACACTAAAATACAGTAAGCACTTGCAACTCTAAAGAGGAAGTTATAGGCAAACTTCCCAAATGAAATACTTCATAATTAACAGATACTAAATGCATAGGATTTTATTTTCCTTTTCTAAACAATATCCAACAGATATTAACCTAATTTTCCATACATGCCAGACATTAATGCAAAAAGGTGACTCCAGTGTGTTTCTTGCCTACAGGAAAATCATAATCACATAGGAGAAGAGAGAATAAATTTAAAAATGAATAAATGAATAAAGTTATTAAAATATGAAATATGAGTATTTTTCACACATAAGTCAGATTGCTAAATATATTGCAACAATCACTTGTGATACACAAATAAGTTTGTCAAATAGAAGTGAGGTATTCAGGCTGGGTGTGGTGGCTCATGTCTGTAATCCCAGCACTTTGGGAGGCTGAGGCAGGCAGATTGCTTTGAGCTCAGGAGTCTGAGACCAGCCTGGGCAGCATAACAAAACCCCATCTTTACAAAAAATGAAGAAATTAGCCTGGTGCTGGTGGCTATAAGTGGTAAGCCTTTAGAAACATTCTATTTTCTTTTCCACTCAGAAACACAAATACTGATTCTACTGTGTATGCACGGTAGAAAATGAAATTAAATGACAGATCTGAAAGATGGGTTTTGAACTAAACAAAATACAACTTTAGATTTTTGAAGGTACATGAATACATTGCAATTTTCTTGCAGAGTATTTGGCAGATAAAAGCCAGTTTGTAAATTGCATAATTGCAACGGTCTTATAGAAGATATTAAATGTATTCAATGCAACAGAGTTTTTAACCAAAGTCCTTTCTCTTTTTCACAAAAACAAGTCACATGCAGAGAAAAGGTAACAACTGATAGATAAAGATATTTTAAAATGTGGGTCTTAAATATTTACAGATTTTAGAAAAAAATTCTTTTTAATTCTCAACTACATAATGTTTAAGGCTTCTCAGATTATTCAAGTCGTTGATATTTACCTCTGTTTCTATGACTATCAAACATGCAGTAGAGACAATGAGATATTTTTAAACAATTATCTTCTCTAAAGAAGTTCATTATAGTAGCAAGTATATCTTGATACTTGAATACTTCCTTTTAAATGAACTCTTGATGATGTAAAAGAACAGGACTTATTCGTAAAGATGTAAAAGAATAGTCCAGTTGAATAAAGGACATGTGTTTTCTATGTAAATTGCAAAGATGAAAAACATTTTAGTTCATGGCATTAAAGTCACAGGTCAAAGTCAAGAGTTTATTGCCAATTTAGAGGAAAATTTCTTTTCAATGACATATGGCATGACCTTCAACTTCTACTAGTTGTAGAATGGTTAAGGTCAACTCTTCGTACATTCAGAAAATCCAAATGATGTACATGACAAATGGTAGAGTCTATTGTAACTGATTTCTAGGGCAAACCCAGTAAAATATTGCACTGTGGGATGAAAGGTTATTGACCTTGTGATATTATGTCTGACACTAATCATTATTTCCCAATTGAGCTATTTGAAAGGATAGTTAATATTTTGTTTGTTATATTTTATGATCATTTATATGAATTGAAAAGGCTCTGCTCCCTCCCTGCACCCCACTAAATGGAATACAGTTATTTCCGTTGAGATTTTGTCAACTAAGAACAAGTTTTATTAAACAAAAGAGTGTTTTAATTTACTTTCTTTCCATACAGATTTTCTTTTTTGCTTCTGTTTTAGTTAGATTTTTTTAGCCTCATATAATAGGAAAAAATACGAACCTTTGTGAAGAGTTAAAATTTCAATGTTAGTACTTTATTATCCAGAAAGAAAAATAAATATTGAGCATTCACTCTTTATATACTAAAACTGTCCTGACATTTTTTAAAGAAAGCCTCAATAAACACTGATTTAGACATACTTAATCTATGTTGTCTCTAAAATGTGCTCTGCTTTTGGATTCTGTAGCCCCGCCAGTGGAATTTTTTTTTCTTTTCTAAGTTCACATGTTCTCACCTATTGTCCTTTTCTCCTGCTCTCTAGAAGTCCAATTGCCAATTAACAATGCTACCCAGAGATTTTCTCATAGCACACTGGACTAATGCTATTGTTCTTTTTCACTATATGGCCCATTCATTACGGTTCCTTGGCTTTTTTGTATTTTGAAAGCTTAATACATCTAAGCACCACATATGCATTCATGTGCTGTTCTTTTTGTGTAAACCATGGTCTAAATTTCTCTGCACTAAAAATGCATTAGAGATCATCATTTGAATTTACTTTAGGCAATCAGAGCTATGTAAAGAAAGAAGCACTACATAAACTAATTTGCCCAACTCTTAAACCTATGAAGGGCAGGCAATGTGTATTTCACCCATTATTCTCCGATTCTTTTTGACATGACCTTAAGCAGTAAACCTGAGCACCTAGAGTATCTGTGTAACGTAGGAAAATGGGCTCACTCTGGGTCCACTATTCATGGGACTGCAGATAGAAAGAATTCCAAAAGCTGTAGTTGCAAAATAAAACTCTGCTATATCTTCCATTATGCAAGGTTTGTCTTTAGTGAATCTATTATTATTATTACTTTTGTTGTTATTATGTCTATTTTCAGGTTTGTTACTTTGCCTATATGATTACTCTACTAATATTTCTATTATTCTAGAATTAACCTTGCTATGTCCCTAACTTTTAAGCAACAAAGAAAAAGGTTTTCATATTTTAAAAATAAAATGACTCTATAATCGGCTGTAAAATGGCCCAAATGTGACACCAAATATTATGAGGAACTTTCCAGCTAACTTTGGCTTAAGAGCTGTAAGAAGCTGCACATCATCACTAGCCAGTGAAAGTAAAGCACAGAATATTTATGAGAATATGATAAAAACCAGGCTAAATGAAAGGCATTCTTTCTTAGGAAAGCTTGCAAAAAAGGAACTCAAAATGCCTGGCTCCGTTTTTAGGAAAAGTGTTCCAAGAACAGAAGTGTCCAGGCCAAGAAACAACCTATTCCCATCACTTTTTAAAAGGTACATCCTAGTCTGCCTTCTTTCCTTTACAGCATCATTCACCCATGTAGGATATTTTGAGAAGCATCCATCTCTCTAAAATGCTTTTATCCTAAAAGGTTATTTAACCTATTGAAATAATTATTGTAAATGGTAAACCAGGACATTGGTGATAGCTGAGGCAATTTTCTTGTAGCAGGGATAACTGGGTTGTCATGGTTTTGGGGAAATAAGAGCCATTCCACTGTTCTTATTTAGTCTATAATTTAAAAGGCATGTTAAAAAACTAAAAAGCAAAAAATGATATGCTCTTCAAAATCTGGTCTATAACTAACCTTAGTTATAGACTAACTAACTAAGAAGTGAACTAACTTAGAAGAGAAGAAGTTCACTTCTTCACCATGGAACAAAAAATATTTCTCTTCTCCTCATATAATTACATCCCTATAAAAAGAGTGCAGTTTCTATTCTGCATTTTTCTGAATCTGTCTCAAGGTAGGTGAGTTTCAAATGAGTATCTTAACAAAGGAAACACTTGGATTTCCTCATCTATGTGGTATTAATTGTGTCTTATGAATGCCTTACAAACTCTTCCTTTTTTGGAGCCAGGCATCTATAGACAGATCAGTTACTGAATTTAAAAGTACTACCGTCATTAGTAGAGTCCCTGCATTACTTGGGATTATCCAGAAAAATAGAACCAAGAATGTCTGCACGTATATACAGAACAGTGTCTGTGTATATACGTAGAGAGAGAGGGAGGAAAAGCGAGAGAGGAGATTTATTATGGGAATTGTCTCATGAGATTGTGGAGGCCAAGAACTCCAAAATTAATTTGGGACAAATAATTGCAAACCAAAGCTTGAGGTTACCCATCTGATTGAGAAATGAGATGGTTAATTTTATGTGTCAACTTGAGTGGGCTACAGGATGTCCACATAGCTGGTAAAACATTATTTCTGGGTGTGTTTGTGAGGGTATTTCCTGAAAAGATGAGCATTTGAACAGGGAGACTAAGTAAAGAAGATCATATTCACTGGTGTAAGTGCACATTATCCAATCTGTTGTGGGCCTAAATAGAACAAAACGGAAGAAGAAGGGCAACTTTTCTCTGTCTCTGTTCCAGCTGGGACTGGGACATCCATCTTCTCTTGCCCTCAGACACTGGCACTTGTGATTCTTCAGCCTCTGGACCCAACCGTAGACTCTCCTCCACTATGCCTATTCTTAGGTCTTTGGATCAGGAGTTACACCATCAGCTTCCCTTGTTCTCAGGTTTTTGGACTTGGACTAAATTACAACCACCAGCTTTCCTAGTTCTCCAGATTGCAGACTGTGGGAGTTCTTGGTCTCCATAATCTCATGAGCCAATTCCCATAATAAATCTCCTCTCTGTCTTCTCCCTCTCTCTGTTGTGTATATGTGTGTGTGTGTGTGTATTACATACATATATAATACATATTATATATATGTTTTATATATATATTATATATATATAAAATACACACACATATATACATATTATATATATATAGAAAATACACACACACACACACACACACACGCCTCTATTTTTCTGGATAACCCTAAGTAATGCAGGAACTCTACTAGTGACTGCTGTAGTGTTTTGAAATTCAGGAGGTATCTCAAACTATAGATAAAAAACCTGAGATCCCAAACCTTAAGTTATTACTCTCAGGTCATAAAATAAGTATGTTACAAAGCTGAAAATAAAACCTGAAATATTGATTCCTGGGTTCGTACTCTAGCCTCCAGTATATCACCCTGCTTTTCTAACCTCAGTTGACCAAACTCTCCCTTAGTTAGACTGTAAACCTATTGTTTTATATATTAAAATGTGGAAATAATTTTTTAGTTTTATTTTGTGTATTCAAGCAATATTTATCTCCATTTCTAAGGTAGTAACCTGAGTCTTTATGGAATTTCCCAGTCTTTATGGAAGTACCTGGGAAATTCTAGACTATTAAATTCTAGACACATCAAATTCTAGACTATTAATTTCTAGGGAACTGTAGACTTTCATACTACAAGTAATAAACTGGGTTCAAAGAGAGAAATAATTTTTCAAGTTAATCAGAAAATAAAGTCAGAACCTGGGCATATTCCATGTGTTGTGACTGTTCCAATTTCATGGACTCTATACTCCTGGTTTGGTCTGTTCTTAAAAGTGTCAAAACCTTGGTCAAATATAATGAACAGGAGTTGCATCCACAACAGCAGTTAGTCAGAAAGAAGAGGTATTATCCAAGGATGCTACAATATAGGATCTTTCCACTTGAATTAATCATTTTCAGAAAATAAGACTCAAAGTCCAGTTAAGAAGCAACAAGGGCAAAAGGGAGATTTACTGCTGATCGAAATGGACTAGTAATTCTTTGTTCATCCTCATAAAAATCATGCTGTGCAGTAGCGGGGAGAAATTAAAGAAGCATTTAGAAGGCCAGTGGCAATGGTATATCATTGTAAAGAAGAAAGAATGAGAGCATATTAGGTGAACCGTAGCACCAAGGAAAGAGAAGTAGGTGCCTGCTGTCCTCCCTTGACCTTACCTTATTCATCATGAGGAACTTGTCTATGTAACAGAAAGTTTCTCCTCACAGGAAAAGAAAAATGTTTTGAAAGAGACATATAAAACCTTCTTGTGCAATTCTTTATGTATATGCTAAAATATACTTCTGCTGCCAGAATTGGAAGATGAATCATATTCGTAGTATTTGCTAAAATGTAAAAATTTTGTTGACAACACAGTTGACAACAGAGATACATGTTTTAGATTACTTTTGTGGTAACTCTTGACAAAATTTTCTACAGAGATTTTAATTTCTGCAGCTATTTTAACTTTCTGAATGCGCTTTCATGCCTTTTTCTTCATTCGTGTATTTGTTAATAGATATTTATGAAATGGCTCCATTCATGTATTTGTTTACAGATATTTATGAAATGGCTGCTGGAGTCTGTTCTAGAGGTTGGTGATGCATTGGTAAATAAGACAAACCTTGCTCTGACTGTTGGCAGTTTATATTTTCATGGTGGAAAGATAAACAATGAACAACTAAATAAACAAGAGGTTTTTGGAAAGTGACAAAAGAACTAAAATTAGATCGCTAAGAGTTTGAGATCCTAGTAAAAGCTAATCGAAAGTGGTCTGGGAGAATCATTGTGATGAGGGGACTCTAGAGTAAGAGGAGCTAGCTAGGGGGAAGATTATTATTAATTTCTGTTAAGCACTCTGAGAGGTATTTTTAACCCTGTGTTAATGCACCTATTTTACAAGTTAGGAAAGTGAGACCCAGGGAGAATAGATGACTACCCTAGGGAGCACAGTCATTAGTAGTGTAGCTGAGGCTAACCCCAGGCCTTCTCATTTTTTTATAACCATTTTTAAAATATGAAAAATACATGGCAGATTAAGATTTATAGTATTATGGATTGGTAAAATAAATGCAAAATAAAAATATTCATTATTCTGTAGTGATATATATTTTTCTCACTCAGTGTTATTGGATTTGTTTTCTGTGTTTTTTGTTTGCTTTAGTGCAGCTTATGTCTGTTTGTGTATTATGAACCAGTGCTTTAGAGTACTCATTTCTTTAATTAAAAAACTGTTAGTAAACTTAAACTAGCAATTACATATATTTAAAAGTACATATTTTACCAATAGAGGCATTTTCAACAGTTTTGTATTAGGGATTCAAGAGTGAAATACATATACTTTTCTTCCCAGAGCATGGTGCCCATTTTTTAAACTTCTATATTTTAAGAATCCCCCACTAAAGATAAAACTGCCAGACACTTAGTCTCCCAGCATCCCTTCTGGCTTGTCTAGATGCCTCACCCCAGATTCTGAATTAGGAACCGGAAAACAAATGAGCAAAGGTGAGAATCCATTTTCATGGTAGATGGTGGCCTAGCACCAACATCATTCATATTTTAGGGGCATCAGAGAAGGCAGGGCCAGTGCCATGCAGAGTGCTAGTGCCGGCCACAGCAGCAGTGCAGGGGCAGCATCTGGTATTCATGGTCCAGGAGTCTTCTCTGAGGTTTGGATTTTGGGTCATGACTTTGCTGCAGCTCTTGCTCTTGCCTAACTGTTTTTGACTTGTCCATTTCTGAGATGCCAATGAGACTGTGAGCATGTCAGTATACCTCAACAGAATAGATCTCTGGTTAAATAGATCAGAAGTGATTTCTGTTGTTTGTAACATTATGCCTAAACTTTGTCTAGATATAACATTATGCCTAAATCATGTCTAGATATAGCTTATCTGAAGAAAATTATATGTATATATATGTATAACCGATATTCCTTTTATTAGAAATCTCAGGTTGAAGCTAGGTCAGAAGATGAATATGTGAAATTTAAAAGATCTCCACAGAAAAATTCTGCCCCTATTGAGAACCTCTGGAATTTTAAATTCATTGAGTCCTGAGGCAGGAATTAGTGGTAGGGGTGGGGTGGGGGTGGGGTGGAGTAAAGAGAAGATTTGGTTGAATTTTGTCTTTTGTGGGTACAAAATTCTGAGCATTATGGAAATACATTTTGCAGACACAATTTGGGGAGCCTGGGAATCATGGGAGTTGCCACATATATAAACAAAACCAATCTGTCACAAATTAATCTTAAACATATATAAAAACATATGGATAAAACACTTTAAAAAAGTTTGAAAATATTTATAGTATGTTTTGTGAAAAATATATTGAACAAAACGAGAGCGAATTTCTTTAACCAATCTTTTCCTACAGTTTCAGTCTCTATATTCAGAGTCTCATATTTGGTGGAAACTATAAAGCCTTTCAATAAACTAAAGTAAACAAACACAACCACCCTACCTCTAAAAGAAAGGGATAGAATAAAAAATCTACTAGCCATATTCTGAATGATGAAATGCTCCAAATTTGCAAACATATTAAATAAGTGAAATATTAGTGCCAAAGTGTGAAATGGCTTGCAGTTCTTTAATAATTTTCTACTTAGGAAGAGCAGCTGGATTTTGAGGTATAAAGTATATTAGAGAAGAATTAACTGGGAGCAAATAGTTGCAAATCAAAGCTTGAGCTAAATGCAAGAATGTGCTCAAACTCAGAAAATCCCAGAGAAATAATTGTTTTGGATAAAGATTTTATTTTTCAAAAGCATGTAAACCATAAACTCAAACTGAATTACCAAAATATGCACTTGCCATTTTTATAAGACAGCATCAGATACAATTTTTGACTTGCTCTATCTGCATGCTATGACTATAACACCAGTTGGCATAGGATTTTACTTCAAGAAGCTAACAGATAGTTAACCATCTGAACACCCTCACGAGTGGCTCTGTTACTTGTGTTGGAGGAATTATATATGCAGAAGACATTGCACCATTGTCATTTCTACCTCATTACTATTTCTTGTTTATTTATTTATATTTCTGGTCCTACGTGATAATGATTTGTCATTCAATATCGTAACCATCATCCTTTAAGATCCTAGTCTAAAGCACAAGTATAAATTCAGCCTTATTTTAAAATGTAACACACAATTATGCTGCTATTAGAGAGGTTAGTGAAAATGTTTTTGTAATGCATTGCAAATATAAACATTCCATTGTTTCGGCAGAATTGAGGTTCAAATAAAGACAGAGGGTACTTGACAGACAGGTATCAAAGTTTAGGCATAATTAATATCCTCCTCTGACCCACAGGTCAAGAACTGGCTTACATTAACACTGGCTAATTTAGATTAACAAAAGTTTATTGAGAAAGCAGCAGGGATCTATTAGAATGCCATAAATAACTAAACAGTGTTATATGGAATCAAGGGGCTATCGATTGAGTTGCTGTCCTTGGTACTATGGGTGGCTTCTAATTTTCTTCAGCATTGCTCTATAATAGGACATTCCTGCATGTCTACCAGATGGTGATTTTTCCTGAGTGCCACAGTTAAGTCGATGCCACCAGGGGAAGTGGGAGGGGGCTAAGAAAACTGTCCTAATATCCACATTCAGGGAATTCTCACTGAAGGAATGATTTCATCTCTCAGTATCTCTTAGTGACTTAATATTCCAAAATTTCAACTGATGTTTCATTTACAAGGTAGAAATTCCAGCAATTTAAGTTAGTTGTTATTAATAAGTCCTAGATTTCATTGTTAAAAAGTTAAATTGAATGATTCTGCAGGGAATATATTTAAAGGAATGAAGTACAAGTGGGAAGAAGTAATAAAACATGAAATTTAATTTTTTAGCTTATGTCTTTCAAAAGCTTTATAGACCCAATTCCAAACACTTTGCAATTGTTCTTGTATACCTCTTGTCCCCCATTCCAAGTTTCTCACACTCCTCATTGGCTCAAAACCTGTCATTTTCCAAGTCTGATCCAAATAATCTTTAATCCTAGTTTTGGAAGACTATTTTCATCTTCCTCCTGACCTCCCTCCCCTTGTCTCTTGTGATTTTATTATGTCAACTTCACCTATATAAAAGCTTTGTCTCCTTTCTACATCAGGCATCTGTGGTTGATTCCTTCTCTGCTGGTTCTCCATTTCCCCTTTTTAAAAGTCTAGGAACTAGCATGACTGAGACAACTTCTCTGTAGAAGGTAGAGAAAGGTGGAGGAAACTTAACTGAGAAGATAATTAAGACTGGTGTGAAACGATAGTAGAAGTTGGGAAAAGGAGGCTGAGGTAAGCAATGTGTATTTTATATATATATATATCTGGCTTTCCTCAAAAATGTGTATTGTGATGCCATACAAGGGAAGGATGTGTTAATTTTCTTTGGTTCTTTAAGTATCTGTCACTTACCGTTTTATATGTAGTTTTTGCTGCTGTAATTTTGGTATTAATTTTGTAAATCCCAACTTTCATTTTGTTTTTCATATCACAACAAAACAACTTCCCTGAACAGCAAAATCAAATTATATGGAAACCACATGTCTCTATAGGTCTCTATAATCTTAAATTATGTGTTACTCAAGAAATGGCATAATTATTGCAACCTCGGTAATTGTACAGCATGTGTGTGCCTTAAGAGACCTAGGTTCTCTAGTACTATGCTCTTCATTTAAATGCCTAAATTTTGTGTTGCTACTTACATTCAAGTTTATAGAAGCATCCTAAGAAAACATAAGTGAAGGCTGCATCATATTAATTTCCCTTCAGTGAATATCCTATGGGCTTTCCTAAAATATCAGTATGTACATTTTGATGTAATTTGAATACATAGCTCTGTAGTAGTCCATTCTCATGCTGCTAATAAAGACATACCTGAAACTGGGTAGTTTATATAGGGAAGAAGTTGAATTGACTCACAGTTCAATCTGACTGGGAAAGCCTCAGGAAACGTACATTCATAGCAGGAGGGGAAGCAAACACATCCTTCACATGGTGGCAAAAGAGAGAAGTGCAGAGCAAAGGGGTATGGGGGGAAGACCCTCATGAAACCATCAGATCTCATGAGAACTCACTATCATGAGAACAGAGTGGAGGTAACCGTCCCCATGATTCAGTTACCTCCCACTGGGCCCTCTCATAATACATGAGGATGATGGGAACTATAACTCAAGACGAAATTTGAAATTTGGATGGGGACACAGTCAAACCATATCATTACACCTCTGGCACCTCCCAAATCTTATGTCCTCATATTTCAAAACCAATCATGCCCTCCCAACAGTCCTTCAAAGTTTTAACTCACTTCAGCATTAATTAAAAGTCCACAGTCTAAGCCTCCTCTGAGACAAGGCAAGTCCCTTCTGCCTATGAGCATATAAACCAAAAGCTAGTTAGTTATTTCCTAGATACAATGAGGTACAGGTATTTGGTAAATACAGTCATTCAAAATGGAAGCAACTGGCCAAAATGAAGGGGTTACATGCCCCATGTGAGTCTGAAATCCAATATGGTGGTCATTAAAACTTA
This sequence comes from Callithrix jacchus, assembly GCF_049354715.1. Taxonomy (NCBI): domain Eukaryota; kingdom Metazoa; phylum Chordata; class Mammalia; order Primates; family Cebidae; genus Callithrix; species Callithrix jacchus. The sequence continues at coordinate 118,915,664 of NC_133503.1, read as the reverse complement.
AAGTTCCAAAACAATCCCCTTTGACTCCATATCTCAGATCTAGGATATGCTAATGCAAGAGGTGGGCTTCCATAGCCTTGGACAGCTCCACTGCTGTGGCTTTGCAGGGTACAGTCTACTCCTGGCTCCTTTAATGGGCTGGTATTGAGTGTCTGTGGCTTTTCTAAGCCCATGGTGCAAGCTGTTGGTGGATCCACCATTCTGGGGTCTTGAGGACAGTGGCCCTCTTCTCACACACAGCTCCACTAGGCAGTGACCTAGTGGTGACTCTGTGTGAGGGCTCCAACCTCACATTTTCCCTCTGCACTGCCCTAGCAGAGGTTCTCCATGAGGGCCCTGCCTGTGCAGCAAACTTTGGCCTAGACATGCAGGCATTTCCATACATACTCTGAAATCTAGGAGGAGGTTCCCAAACCTCAGTTCTTGGCATCTGTGTACCCACAGGCTCAACACCACATAGAAGCTGCCATGGCTTGGGGCTTACACCCTCTGAAGCCATGGCCTGAGCTGTATCTTGGCTTCTTTTAACTATGGCTACAGCAGCTGTGACACAGAGCATCAAGTCCCTAGACTGCACACAGCAGGGGGCCCTGGACCCAGCCCATGAAACCATTTTTCTCTCCTGGGCTTCTGGGTCTGTGATGGGAGGAGCTGCCATGAAGGTCTCTAACTTGCCCTGGAGATATTTTCCCCGTTGTTCGGTGATTATCATTTGGTTCCTTGTTATTTATGTAAATTCCTGCAGCCAGCTTGAATTTCTCTAGAAAATGGATTTTTCTTTTCTATCACATTGCCAGGCTGCAACTTTTATGCTCTTCTTTCTCTTGAACACTTTGCCATTTAGAAGTTTCTTCCACCAGATCCCCCAAATAATCTCTTTCAAGTTCAAATTTCCACATATCTTTAGGGCAGGGGCAAAAAGTTGCCAGTCTCTTTGCTAAAGCATAACAAGAATCACTTTGCCTCAGTTCCCAATAAGTTTCTCATCTCCATCTGGGACCACCTCAGCCTGGACTTTATTGTCCACATCACTATCAGCATTTGGTCAAAGCCATTCAACAAGTCTCTAGGAAGTTTCAAACTTTCTCACATCTTCCTGTCTTCTGAGCACTTCATGTCTTCAGGAAGTTCCAAACTTTACCACATTTTTCTGTCTTCTTCTGAGCCCTCCAAGTCTTCCAACCACTGCCTGTTATCCAGTTCCAAAGTTACTTCCACATTTTCAGGTATCTTTACAGGAGCAACCCATTCTACTAGTACCAATTTACTGTATTAGTCCATTCTCACATTGCTAGTAAAGACATACCCCAAACTGGGTAACTTATAAAGGAAAGAGGTTTCATTGATTCACAGTTCAGCATGGCTGGGGAGGCCTCAGGAAACTTACCATCATGGTGGAAGGGGAAGCAAACATGCCCTTCTTAATGTGGTGGCAGGAGAGAGAGGGCAGGGTGGGGGAAGCCTCATATGAAACCATCAGATTTCATAAGACTCAATATCATGAGAATAGCATGGAGGTGACCATTCCCATGATTCAATTACCTCCCACCAGGTGCCTCCCATGACACATGCGGTTATGAGACCTACAATTCAAGATGTGATTTGGGTGGGGACATAGTCAAACCATCTCAAGCTCATTAGGTACTATGATAGTTTTAGCTTTCAGAGTTTGAGTCTCTAAAAAATGGAAAATCCATACCTTTTGATTTGTGCTTCAGGTTAAACTAGTGCCAGTACCAGTGGATAGAGTTAAGTAATGATTCTTGGCTGGCAGTGATTTTGTCCCTCCTCCCCTACACAAGGGACATTAGGCAATCCTTGATTTTTATAATTGGAGGGGTGCGATTGGCATCTACTGGGTAAAGGCCAGGAATGCTGCTAAATAGCTTACAATGCACAGAACATCTCCCAAACAATTATCAGATCTAAAATGCCAATGATAGTGACAAGGTTGAGAAACTCTTGATCAAATATTTGTGAAGTGGTCTTACCAAGTTTTTTTCTCTATGCCTTTGACAGCAGCCAAGACATGACTTCAAGATTTGCTGCTCAGCACTCCTTGTATAGCTTTGGCTGAGATATAGGTTTTTTTAAAAATGTATCTTTTAGGCATTATATCATAATATAATACAAGAGAAATTTAGTTAAGAACATTCTGACAGTGGCAGGAGGCAGTCAAATGCCTAGGCAGTTAGGAGGAGGCTCCTTTGTAAAACCCCACCTTCAAGCCAAAGACAGTTTAAAGCCCACAAGCCAAGCTACAAGTCCTGAGTAAGTCTGCAGACCAGATTGAGAACCTCTCTTCCTATTTGGTGCACTTTCCTCTGATCAATCCTTACCCTTCACCCATTTTGCATATACCTACCCTTCCCTGACTAGTTTTCACACTGTCATGTCTACCTTTGTGTGGTACCTTCATTTTAGCCTACTCACAAGTAAATCTGCATGTACTCCCCATTCTAAGCCCATAAAAGCCCTGGACCCAGCCACACGGGGAGATCAGACTTGGGTGGGGGACCACTCTTACCTCCCTTCTCTGCTGAGAGCTGTTTTGTCACTCAGTAAAACTCTTTTCCTCCCTCCTCACCCTTCGATTGTCAGTGCTCATTCTTCTTGGATGAGGGACAAAAACACAGGACCAACCAAATGCAGGTACAAAGAAGGCTATACCACTGTGACCCTCTGCCCTCTGCTGGTGAAGGACAGCCACCCCATGTGATGGGAGGCAGTGACAGGTTGATCTATCCTTGGAGCTGTGGGCCTGAGTGGGGTGATGGGACTGACAGAGTTGTTAACACACATCAGCCTGTGGATGACAGGACTGAAAGAGCTATTAGCATGTTGTAACACCCTCTCTGGGGCTACAGGGTTGTCAGTTTCTTTGTTTGGGTGCCACTGTGTTTCCTTTGTCTGTATACTGGAGTCTACCAGAGGAGTCGATTGTGACATACCTGGTCCAGCCGCAGCCCTGCACAGAGCCTGCTCTTGTGCCAGCACTTGCAATGGCCAACTGGACGTCACACTAGCTCACCCCCACATTCCCTTCAGCCAGCGGCTGAATGCACAGTTGCAGTGGCTGTGGGATATGCCCTGGAACACAAGCCAAGCTTTGCTCAGCAGGCCGAGTGGGTGGGATGCCTCCTGTGGTGAACCTGGGGCCAAGCAAGGCCTGGGAAGGAACATTGCTGGCTGGAGGTCTCAGGCTGGCAAAGTGGCTAAGAAAAATCCTGTATCATTTCTACTTTAGTTATGATGGGTAATAAATACCAATTTTAATATTATTTTTGATTTTGAGAAAACTACTTCTTATGTGAATACTGTTTTGTATTTATCCTCCTTTTAAGTCAAATGCTATTCCAGCATACCTTAGTGCTGCATACTGTGAGTAAACATTAATCTAAGTTTCAGAAAGGCTCTGACTATACATATATTGACAATTCTAAATTCTAAAGTGCTTTAGGTTATTATTTTTATCATACAGATTAGGTTTTGACTCTTAATATTTGTTCAAAAAGTATAAAACATTGTAAAACTATTAATTTAGTAGAATTTTTAATTGCTTTTCCAAAAAGTATTTATTCTTTCAACTAAGAACTTATAGATTTTTTTAGTTCTGCAATTGAATCAAAATACTGATAATAAAAGCTTATTTTATATTGCTTCCACTAAAAACTTATTTAGATATTATGCTTTGCATATGTGGGTATGTACAATAAACTTTTATTAATCATGTAAGGTTACTATAAATAGTTTAATTCAATTTAATTTTTTGAATTATAGAATGACAGTCTAATTGGAATTACAAAAGTAAAAGTTCACCTTCTGAATTTAAGTCCCCTATACAATTGAGTTTGATTTAAAATATTTATTGAACATCTTGCATGTATAAAGCATCATATCACATGTTATATCTCTGCAAATAATCTACCTCATCATTTTCTTCACAGATCAGAAATGCTTCAAATTAGGTGCTTCCATTAAGATATAGTGAGCCACAAGATAGCAACAAAACAAAAACAAATTCACATAACAAAAAAATCACAGCTTGAGTAAAGCATTAGAGAGTGAAATCATAAAGCAACTAAATGAGCCTATTTCCAAAGGATGACAAGACCTACCAACAAGAGAAGGTTCGCACAACTTGTTTCATATTTGGCAGAGAATGGGTGAAAAGAGAAACCACCATAGAAGTGAGTAAGAAGAAAACAACACAAATTTTAACAAATTCTTAAGAACTGTGTGTGGGCTAACATAATAGTTTAGAATCCCTGGGAACCTCAGGCATGAGGATAGTCCACATACATTTCTCCAGATTTTTTTCACAGTATTCCATTTGGTGTCAATAATAAGAATGGGGGAAAAGCAAAAGACTTGAGAAAGCACTATTTGGCGGTGCTCAGGCACAAACTCCACACAGTTCCTGGGGGCTTCTGTCATTTAAAGGAGAAGTCATAAGTTTAAGCAACTAGGGAGGAGTCAGGAAACCCTCTGACCCTCAGGGTGCAAGAAAACATCAACTTTTCCTGAGGAAAAGGTAGAAACCAAAGCATTTTTAGCATACAGGGTTTGCCAGAAACTGAGGTATAAGTGGAAGAACTAGGAAAATCCCTGGCTTCACCATTATACTTATCCCAATTATCAAGCAATAGTGGTGTGACACCAAGGGGAAAAAATGTGGCAGAATGTAAGAAAAGACCACCACTGTAGTACAGGAATGGCTTGTTTTCTGATAGCTTAAGGTGAAGTAAGAATGTTGGGAAAAATCCTCTGGCACCCAGACCACTTAATAAGTACAAGAAAGTAATCACCCACTGCTGGAAAAATTTGAAATCACTAGTGTATACTCTACCAATAACAAAAGAAATTATTCCAATAACAAATCCCAAACCTAGCTCAACTGCTGACTACATTGACTAGACCACTGACACTGATAGCCTAACCAAGGAAAAGTCTTATCTTAATTTGGCTATAAAGTTCTATTTGCTTCAGTCTCTACTGCTCTTCTACACACAATTTCTAACATTAAGACAAACATATAAGACACACACACACAAAAGCAATTGAAAAAAGATAACTCCTTGTCAAGATATCAAACAGTCAACCAACCAGGCCCAGAGATGACATTTATTGTGCTTTCTCCATATCAAGCACTGTACTGCCTACTTTATGAATGAGTTGTAATTTAATGCTTTATTCCCGTTTTATATCTGTATTTTCTATAGTCTATTATATATGTTATGCATATGAAAAACCATGTAAAGAGACAAAGAAATGTCCCCAATTTGCAGAACTAGTATATGTTGGAATCAGGATTTAGATATATGTCTGTATGTTTTCAGTGCCCAAATCAGTCATACGGTCTTCCAAATATGGTAGTATAAGAAGAAATAATTGAACACAAAAATTTATCTATTAATTATTTATCCATGTACTACATATATATAAAACTGTATATATAGATAGCTGTTATTAAAATAAAATAGAAGAGGAAGAATGTTAGAGAATAACCTCTATGTGCCATTTCACCTGCTTCCATATCAGATCTCAAGTTTCCTTACCAAAATATCTGCTTAGTGTTGAGATTCATGTCTCTGGATTATCTCATTGAACAACATTGATTTAACTGTTTAGATGTTTAAATATACAGCCTTGATAGTTCTGACTGTGAGGGGAAATATTTTATTGGGAAACCTACTAGATTCCTGGGAATATTGAAGTGTCAGTCTTTAATATTCTTTCCAAGGCAGCAGGTTCCAGAATGGAAATACTGTTTCAGGTTAGCAGGAGGTCTATAAGACAGGTAAATATTTTCTCTTCATCTGACTATAAGACCAATGGTATATATATATATATATATATATATATATATATATATATATATAGAGAGAGAGAGAGAGAGAGAGAGAGAGAGACCATTTTTAATAAAAGTTGGAATAGTATATAAAAAGAAAACAAAAACATGAAAAAGGCCAAACATATCAGTGTATTTGACTAGTACAAGGACTAACCAAAGGTCTTGAGGAATTCTAATAATTTATACAGGTCGATTACATTATCTGAAATGCTTGGGACCAGAATCATTTCAGACTTCATTTTTTTTTTAGATTTTATAATATTTATATCTATGTAATAAAATATTTTTGGGATAAGACCCATATCTAATCACAAAATTTATTCATGTTTCATATATACTATATATATATATATATATATACTATATATATATATATATATATACTATATATATATATATATACTATATATATATAGTATATATATGTGTGCATATATATACACACATATAAAAAAGAAAACAAAAATATATTTGTAAAGTTACTTTCAGAGTGAATATACACATATATGTGCACATAAATATACATATATATACATAAATATACATATATATACATATATATATTTATCTATTTATATATATATGTATATATATCTGTATATTTACTCTGACAGTAACTTTGTAAATATATTTTTGTTTTCTTTTTCTTTTTTTGTGAGACAGGGTGTCTTTCTGTCCAGGCTAGAGTGTAGTGGTACAATCATAGCTCACTGCAGCCTCAAACTCCTGGGCTTAACTCATCCTTCTGTCTCAGCCTCCTAAGCAGCTAGGACTACAGGCACATGACACCACATCTTGCTAACTTTATTTTTTGTAAAGGTGGGGTCTTGCTATGTTGTGCAGGCTGGTCTTGAATTCCTGGCCTTAAGCAATCCTCACAACTTATTTTAAAAGTCCAATATATTTTAAATGTTGTGCATGAAGCAAAGTTTGTGTTATATACTTATGTGTGGAATTTTCCAGGTGTGGTGCTATGTTGGTGCTCAAAATGTTTCAGATTTCAGAGGATTTGGGTTTTAGATTTTTGGGTTGGGGTACTAAAACTGCACTTAGTTGCTTGGAAGACCTTGTAGAAAGGTTTCATAGGAAATTGGATGTCATCAAGAACAAGATCAGGAGGAGAAGTTCTGTGCTAAAGCCACACAGATTCAGTCACTCCCAAACATTTTATGAGAGGTTTGCCCCAGGTACTAGCTACATATAGTATCTGAGTAATTGGTTCAGTGTTTTTTTCATATTATAAACTAAGAAAAGAGGTGACACTCTACATTGCTTCAAGCCTGGCCAGCTGATTCTATCTTTCATAGTCCTAACATCAATAACTTAGACATCATAAATCCAATTAAATTTAATTTAGTCAATTTAATTTAACTTAATTCAAGATGGGATAATTATGAGCACTAAGAATTCATGAAAAGAGGACATATGAGGTTCATGTAATACACTTTGTTAGTTGCCTACAAAATATCTATTCGTTACTTTCTATTTTGCCTATGGTTTCTATTTTCAGCCTACAAAAATGACCATAGTTGTTTTAGCTAAACTATTATATAGCTAAACTATATAATAGTTTATATCCATAATGTCTAAAAACCGTTGCCATTACCTGTATGTGACTTTTGAGCATTTAAAATGTAAACGGTCCAAATTAAAATATGCTGTAAGTATAATATCTCATCAGATATTGAAGAAGTAATACAAAAACATTGTATAATTTATCATTATTATTATTGATGTATTATTTATTTATTTGTAGAAACAAGTTATTGCTCTGTCATCCAGGCTGGAGTATAGTGGTACAATCATAGCTCATTGCAGCCTTAATTTTCTGTGCTCAAAATAAATAAATAAATAAAATAAAAAAAACAACAACAAAAAGACAAAGCAAAAAAAAGCCAAACCAAAAAAAAATTTCTGTGCTCAAGTGATCCTACCACCTCAGTCTTCTAAGTAGCTGGGACTATAGGCAAATGCCACCATTCCCAGCAGTTTTTTAAAATTTTGAGATGAGTTCTTGCTATGTTGCCCAGGCTAGTCTCAAATGCTTGGCCCCAACCATTCCTCTCACCTTGATTTTCCAAAGTGTTGGGATTATAGGAGGGCTCACTGAGTCCAGCCGGTTGTTATTTTTGATAATTATAGATTGAAATACTAATATTTTGAATATATTACATTAAACAAAATACATTACTAAAATTAATCTTACATCTTTTTACCATTTTAATGTAGGTACTACAAATTAGCAATTATATATGTGGCTTGCCTTATATTTTTATTGGATAGCAGGTTTTAAGTTGTTGTATATTTTAAAGTCTTTATTTTGTCTTCATTTATGAATGAAGAAATGTTAAAAGAATTTCTTTATGCTGAAGAAAAATAATACCAGATGGAAATATAAATCTGCCTAAAGAGGAAGATCATTAGGAATGATCACTATATGGTAAATAGAATTATTTATTATTTAAAATACCTTTTAGAGGATAATTGAAAGTTCAAATGAAAAACAATGAATCATGAATATTGTGGGGCTTATAAAATAGATAGAAACGAATATATGGCAATAAAACTACATCCAAGAGGGAGGTATGATCGTTGAGGTATACTGTTTTAAGGTTTTTGTGCTCTTATATTAAGTGCTATACTACTACTTGAAGGTAGATTGTGATAGCTAAAGATGTATTTTATCAATTCTAAAGAAACCCATAAAAATAGTATAGCTAATATGTCAACAAAGAACCCAAAGTGGAATCATACAACATGTAACATTAATCCAAAAGGAGGCAGGAGAGAAGGAAGAATAGTATAAAGAGAAGATGATAATCATAGCACACAAATAGCTATTTGGTAGATTCAAACTAAAAACACCAGTAAAATCTTAAATACAAACCGTTTAAGTGCCTCAATTAAATTTCCTTTTCTGATTGTTTCCCAGATAGATGAATAAAAAGCAAGACACAAGTATGTGATGCCTACAAACATATAAACATTTAAATAGGTTGAATGCAAAAGCACTTAAAACCACGCCATATTAACAGTAATTCAAAGAAAACTGTAGTGAATTGAAGACAGACACTCAAAACAAATACTTATATATGAATGTTATTAACACCACTGTTGATACCTTTCTGTCTTCCAGAATAACATTTACCAGCATACTCTATTCTTCATAGATGCTGGAAAAACGTTTGACCAAATTCAACACCAATCCATGATTAAAAATGCATTGCAACCTAGGTGCAGAAAGGAGTATCCTCACGTTGATAAAGGACATCTACACAAAACCCTTCAGCTAGCATTGTACTTACTGGTAAAAGACAATTTTTTCCACCTAAGATCCGGTCTAAAAAGATCTCTCTCAAAACTCCTATTCAACATATTAATAAGTCAAACATATATCTACTAAGTGAGTCAGCAATACCACTTTTGCCTATGTTCCTGAGACTAAAGAAAACTTGTATTTACACTAAATTGTGTCCTTGAATGTTGATAACGACTTCGTAATAGCCAAACCTCTGCTGCGGATAGGGTCGGCAGAAAATAGCTAGGAATTTCTTTCAGAGAATTTGTTTCTGGAAGATGGAGAAGTGGATACTAGGCACAAAGAAGGGCTTTATGACAGTAGAAATGGCAAAACTGAAAGTATTACTAAAATTAGGAAAGCAGATGTGGTGGCAGTTGGTGTTGACTGATAACCCTGCATTCTGCCAAGGGAAATACAATAGAATGAGTAGAAGTGACCTTTCCATATTTCAATGAGGTGGTTGTTGATTGAAATAAAATAGTGAAAATAATTTTTATTCACGTATCTGAATATATGGACATAGATTTTTATTCATTACATATATAAAAAATTTTTTATTCATGAAAAAATACAGAAAAACATTTCTCTTTTTTTGGGGGAAACACTGTTATTCAGTTATATTATCTTGTTTTTTTTTTTAAATCTGCTTTGAGGAATTATTTGCCCCTACTCATACTTTAAAAACTAGGGCAGAATATAATTTTTAATAAAAAAAGGAGTATATTATAACGTAACTTTCTATATGTCTTTTACTTCTCTAGTTCACAGATTGTTGAAATTGTACATGTATAAATAAAATTTATTCGTGTATTTTTTCAACAAATGTTGATTATTAGTCAGGTACCTGCTAGATTTTGACACAAGTTTTCCAGCTGTTATATTTTTAGGGAAAAAAAAAGAAATAATGGAAATACGTTTGCTACTTTGCCTGAAGACACAATTATCTATGATTAATATTTGATAAAATTCCAACATGGATTTTGGGATGCCCACTAAGTTACCTGTTTATGTACAGTAATATACAAGAGTTACTAGGAAAAAAAAGGTTGCCTACTTTCAAAGTGAGATATATCACTCACCTTTGACAGAGTAGACAGTGATATATTGTTAGATCTTCCAGAAACATGAGTTGGAATTTCTGAGACAGCATTAAATTGGTTTGAAATGTAATTATCTTTGTCAGCAGACACAGCATACTATATTGGGTAGCAGTTCATCAGAAACAGTTACTGTAAAATATGTGGTCCCTCAGGGCTCTATTCTTGTCCTTTTATTTTTATATTTATATGCTTCTCATGGCAGTATCATTAATAGATCTGGATTTGATTATCATATCTATGCCAGTCTTACTCAGATTTACTAACTGGTTCTTGTAGAGTCAAGTCATATGACTTCCCAACTCCCTTTCTGCTTTATTAAGACTTAGAATTGAATGATATGGTTAGTTCCTTGAAAAGAATGTTCATAGGGAAGCATTAATATTAACCTATCTAAATTATTTTATAGGGTTTTTCATATTGCACTTTCTTTCATCTACATTACATTACTTCACTTGTACATTTATATTAGAGGACACTATACTGTCCTTACTGACTGCATTCTTATTTTTATGTGGCATAGGAACTTCATAAAAGATATTTTTCTTTGTATTACTAAAGAAGTTATACAGAATTATGATTTCTTTACTCTGTAATTCTATAATTTTTGAAGCAGATGCAGAGTTATGTAAATCCAGTGGGACCATCCAAGTCTGTCACATTATAATAGAGTCACTAATAGAAATAGCCCTACAGCAAATTTTATCATTCTCAAGATCTGAAGTGATTACAAAAGTGTGATGGGTAATATAGTACGTTTTGAAAAATGATCTCACGGTGAAATGCTATGGTGGTCATATTTGGCTTATGAGACCAAGTTTCAGCTCTTATGAATAATCTTCAATTCCCCAACCTCCCTTTTAAGCTGAATCACTCAGTTTATTGTCTCTTTGTTTGCATGTATGGGTTATTAAGTTACCTCCAAACAGGAGTGAGCCAGAGATTTCCTAATTCTGAAAAATACATTAAACTTGTTTTTCCCCCTTAAAATATAATGTTAAGTGAGTGCCTCTCTTTTAGTTTTATTTGAGGCCACAATATCTAATTGCAGAAAGTATTAGCTACTCTCTTATCCTAAAGTGAGACGTTTTGTTATCCTTGCAGCACAGTCTGAGAGACAGTAAGCTAGTCCCAGAACTGCTTCCTCTCTCACATGTAAGCTATAACAGAAGAGCTTTGAATCTGAGGTGGGGAGAGATTTCTTTGAAGATGATTTTTAAGTGTGTTCTGGATCCGCCATTTGTTTTATGGACACAGAATTTCTATACCGTCCTCTAAAGTGAATTTTTTTAAGACTAATACAAGGTTGGATACCTTTTGTGGGGTCCACATCTGCTGCCTAAGAAACACCCACTTTCCTTCCTTCAAACTCTGAAACTCATGCACATGAAGTTCCTTTCCTGCATTAGGTCTTCAGGAGGAGGCACCTTCAGCCAAATTATATTTTCTTTTTAGATATGGAGGTAAGGAGAAAAAGACAGGTATTTTCTTCTCACCTCAGATCAAGTGAAAGAAACTTCAAAAGAATGACTCAGGAAGTTCAACAAATTTTCTTTGGAATTTGAAGGCTCTCGTGACTCATCCTCACTCATACCTAAAAAGAAAAGAGAATCTGGCTGCAGGTGCCTCTTCCCAAAGACTTAGCACAGAGAAGTAATCACATGTGCGTAGCTTCAGTTTCAGAATTTAGAGGAAGTGAAGTGGGTGTTTTTTGGGGAGCAGATGGGAACCCCACATGAAGTATCCAACCTTGTGTAGCCTTTAAAAAAATTCCACTCAAGAGAACCACATTGAATTGTACAAATATCTCAACAGAGGAGGAGTTGTAAATGGCAAGCCAATGCCAACATTGTGGGGGCTACAGTTGGTGAGCCTCATGAGAAGTATCTCTGTGGAATCCACAAACTCACCCAATGGGAGAGAAAATAGCAATGACTAAACAGCCATTCAGAGGGTACCACAGTATAATCCTACCACCCATATAAGACTAAGGTTTTCTTCTTAATTTCCCTTACTTATGTTATGTGTCCCAGGTCCTGGAAGCAGTTTAAATTGTTATTAAAATGTATTAGGCTGACCTAAAGTTATGGGGTCAGGAGAACGGTCGGGCATTTCAATTATTTAAAGGTAACTAGAAAATCTATGGAACCTGTCTTTTTATTCCAGGGATGCTGAAAAATGAATCCTCATAGTGAATTTGTAGTACTTATGGTTAGAAAAAAAAAATAAACTTGCTTTTTGCTTATCTCCAGTGAAGTCCAGCTCATCCTATAAATGAGCTACATTGCTTGTAGTTCTTTTTCCATCATCTTTGCCTGCACAGATCAAAGTTCAACCTCCAAAATGAACTTTCAAACTAAAGTCTTTTCTGACTTTATGATATGAATTTCTCTATATGATATTTTCTCCATGAAAATCCTTTCTCATTTCTACATACTTCCAAGGTGCTTTGAGTTTCTTTCATACTGACCTGTCTTCATGGATTGGACTGCATAATATTAAACACAAGAAGGAATATAAAGAATGCATCAAAGGAGTCAGTCAGAATGCTACTGGACTTACAGTAAGGAGCCTCAATTGGATGCAGTTTTCCCTGAGGAAGTGACCTTAAGATGAGGAATGAAAATGAGTCAATGTTAACTACCAGAAGTCAGAAAGATAGTGTGATTCAGGCAAGAGGAGAAGACTGAGAAATTGAAAAAAAATTATGATTGCTGGAGAAGAGAGATTAAAAAGAATGAAGATACTAGAGAGGTAGGCATGAAATTGATGGTAGCCTTGCAATACTTACCTAACAGTGCTTAGATCTGCTCAGTATCTATTTACTCTTCTTTTGGTAACAAAGTACCCAGTTTTTAGCTGGGCATGTTACCACCTGAAATAAATGTCAAAAAATTTTAGCCTCCCTACTGGCTAAGTATGGCTTATTTTATTTAATTCAGGGCAATATGGTATGATGAAGTGAGATGCATTAATTCTGAAATACGTTCCTAAAGGGTAAGGCTATTTTGCCACCTCTCTTTTATTTCTCCATCCTGTTGTTTGGAATGTAGTTGGCTGGACAGCCATCTTGGGTGAAAGAAGCAAGGGCAAAACCTGAGGAATAACAAAGCAGCATCAGAGAAGGATGCTGGAGTGTTAGCAGTGCTTTCAATCAGTCCAAACTGCCTTTCCCAGATGGTTACATTAGGAAGACATTATTTTCTATGTAATTTCAGTCACTCATGTTGAGTTTTGTTATTCACAGCTTAGCCATATACCTAGTAAAACACCACATTAAATATTTTTTCACTTTATTTTATGGGCAAGCACTGAAGTGCTTATGCAGATAAAAGATAGATATTAAAGACAAAAGAGTGGATTGAGAAGGCAGCTGAAGAAAGCTAGAGAGTGTTTTTCACATGAATGGATAATTTATATGGCAAAATAAGCAATGCAACTTTACAAAAGAAGAGGTATGGACTTGTAATTGGAGAAAAGTTTAAGAAGTAGAACTGGGACAGGAATATAAGAAAAGAAGAAGACAGTTTTAGAAAAAATTCCACCGTGTGGTGGATAAAGAAAACAAAGAAACAAGGCTTGAATGTTGAGGAGTCATGGGGGCTGAGACACCAAGATAAAATAGGGGCAGATGATGTTAAAGCTCTGAGAGCTAGACAGAACAAAATGGATTTGTTCAGGAAATCCATAATGAATCTTGATGCAAATACTTGAGATGGTTGATAGATCTTTAGTAGGGTTTTATGAAAATTAATGTGGTAGTATTAAATAGTTATTAACTCCATCCTGGATAGGGGTTCATTAATCTCAGAAGAGTATCCAAATATAGTATATTGAAATGCTAAAGATATAATGTCTATAAAATGTAATTTGTGTACAAACTTTATTTGTGTTTAATGTAAGAATAAACACTGGTGCCCACTTTTGAACAGAGTGTCACAGATTACATAACATACACAAGGCATTCTGGGAACAGGAACAGTATTCTCCATCATCTTATAGTATTCTCAATAGTTTGCTTACTTTCCATGCCTTATTACTTATTATAGTTTATGAGTATACTGTGAAAAAGATTTATAGATTATACTTTATGGTTTTATCTAATCTTATTTTCCAAAGAGTACTGGTAAACTAAGAGTCCCATAGAGAAAGTTCATATCAGAAGCAATGCTAATAGTGCTGGCACAAGTAAACTACCAGAAAATTGTTGAGTTGGCAGTTCTTTCACCCTTAACTCAAGTTTCTTGTCTTTATTACAAATAAAGCTTAAGTTTTTATGCAAATTATATTTTATAGATGTTATATCTTTACCTAGCATTGCAATATATTACATTGGGTATTCCTCTGGGGTTAAAGCAAGCTAACATTTAATGACAGAGTCAAACTGATTAGATCTATATCATCACTTTTAAAAATTATTATATTTTAAGTTCTGGGATACATATGTAGAACATGCAGGTTTGTTACATAGGTATACATGTGCCATGGTGGTTTGCTGCACCCACCAACCTATCATCTACATTAGATATTTCTCCTAATGCTATCCCTCCACTATCCCCCCAACCCACAATATGCCCCAGTGTGTGATGCTCCCCTTTCTGTGTCCATGTGTCCTTATTGTTCAACTCCCACTTATGAGTGAGAACATGTGGTGTTTGGTTTTCTGTTCCTGTGTTAGTTTGCTGAGAATGATGGTTTCCAGCTTCATTGATGTTCCTGCAAAGGACATGAACTCATCCTTTTTTATGGCTGCATAATATTCCATGGTGCACACATGCCACATTTTCTTTATCTAGTCTATCATTGATGGGCATTTGGTTTGGTTCCAAGTCTTTGCTATTGTGAACAGCACTGCAATAAACATATGTGTGCATGTGTCTTTATAGTAGAATGATTAATAATCTTTTGGATACATATCCAGTAATGGGATTGCTGGGTGAAATGGTATTTCTGATTCTAGATCCTTGAGGAATTGCCACACTGACTTCCGCAATGTCTGAACTAATTTGCATTCCCACTAACAGTGTAAAAGTGTCCCTATTTCTCCACATCTTCTCCAGCATCTGTTGTTTGCTGACTTTTTAATGATCGCCATTCTAACTGATATGAGATGGTATCTCATTGTGGTTTTGATTTGCATTTCTCTAATAACCAGTGATGATGGACTTTTTTCATACGTTTCTTGGCCACATAAATGTCTTCTTTTGAGAAGTGTCTGTTCATATACTTTGCCCACTTTTTGATGTGGTTGTTTGTTTTTTTCTTGTAAATTTAAGTCCTTTGTAGAGTCTGGATATTAGCCCTTTGTCAAATGGATAGTTTGCAAATATTTTCCCCATTCTGTAGGCTACCCGTTCACTCAGATGATAGTTTCTCTTTAATTAGATGTCATTTGTCGGTTTTGACTTTTGTTGCCATGGCTTTTGCTGTTTTAGTCATGAAGTTTCTTTCTATGCCTAGGTCCTGAATGGTATTGCCTAGGTTTTTTTCTAGGGTTTTTATGGTTTTAGGTCTTATTTTTAAGACTTTAATCCATCTTGAGTTAACTTTTGTATAAGGTGTAAGGAAGGGGTCCAGTTTCAGTTTTCTGCACATGGCTAGTCAGTTTTTCCAACACCATTTATTAAATAGGGAATCCTTTCCCCATTGCTTGTTTTTGTCTGGTTTGTCAATGATCAGATAGTTGTAGATAAGTGGTGCTATTTCTCAAGCCTCTGTTCTGTTCCATTGGTCTATATCTGTGTTTTCGTACCAGTACTATGCTGTTTTGATTACTGTAGACTTGTACTATAATTTGAAGTCAGGAAGTCCAGCTTTGTTCGTTTTTTTTTGTTTGTTTGTTTAGGATTATCTGAGCTATACGGGCTCTGTTTTTGGTTCCATGAAATTTAAAGAGGTATTTTTTCTAATTCTGTGAAGAAAGTCAATGGTAGCTTGATGGGGATAAGAGAGGACACAAACAAATGATAAAACATTTCATGCTCATGGATAGGAAGAATCAATACCATGTAAATGGCAATACCGATCATCACTTTTTAAACTAACAATAAGACAGACAATAAAACATGAGCATATTAACTCATATGTCTCACACACTGATGGTCAATGATAAATAGAACCTGTTTGAGGAAGAAGCAGTGAAGGAGCCTGGAGAGTTGTGAAAGGGTTATTACTGGCTATTTTTGAGCTTCTCATTTTTTTTTCTAAAATTAAGTGCATATATGTAGGTGCATGTTGCAATAACCCAAAATTAAATGAAAGAGAGCAAGGATTAAGATAGGAAGAGAAAAGTGATAGATCTGAAATATATTTTGAGTGTTATTTCCTTTATGGTAATGCTCAAAATGTTTCATTTACCATAACTAGCAGTTTCTTGGATGGTACATATAATATTTTAAACTTTTACCTAACAGTCTGTTAGAAACCCTTATGTGATTTTAACCTTGGGTTCTGAACTTTTCTTGGGTTCTCCCCACATCTTTTAGGTTAACAGAGCAGTGTGCCAGGATCTTAAAAATATAAGAAAACTTTGGTACCTTCTCGATTCAACACCATCCTCTTTCAGTTTTATAATTTTATTCAATCTCATGTCTCCCACTTTATAGAATAATTTTTAAAAATAACTATTTTCCCAATTGGTCTTAGATATAGTAAGAATACTGCAAATTCAAATGCCCCAGTCAAAAGAGGCAAATAGGGAGAATGGGATTTTATTTACAAAGGCAAGTATTCCCTGAAAATATTACTGAGTTAAGTTAGGGCTATCCTTAGTTTGCTCACTTCTATTTTGGCATGCAAGTAGTTAAACTACATATTTTGGCTCATTATGGTCTGTTACGGTCATGAAATCACTCAATTTGCCTACTCATTTCTGCCTCTTTAGACACTGGAGTTGTAAGTAGAAGAAATGTTATGAATATTTAATATATTTGTGTTTTAAAGAGAATTTTCTTTATCAAATCTATTACACAGTAATTTAAGAAATACACAATACCAACCCATGTTTGTGGTCAAAATAAAATTTAAAAATCTAATTGTAGGTGTATTTTAAAGCAAATAGAATGATCAATGGCTCTTACTTTATAATAAACAATATCAATTGGTCATGAATTTGAGATGTATGAAGGACAGGAGATTGGGATTACTATTCTGAGCTCAAAGCACATTCACCTTCAAATTTGGGAAGTCCATTTCCTTTTCATAAATTAGTTTATTTCAACAAAAATTGATCTCAAAGGTATTCGAAGACCGGTTTCTCTTGTTTTTAGTACCTTACTGGAGAAAAGTTTGTAACATCAAAGTAAAACAAATTAAGTGCAACTGGAATCTTCAGAGAACATTTGGGAGCCAAAGGACATCTGACTTATGTCATTAAGAGAAGGAGCAATAGTACCTTTTGGACTTTTTGATACTCAATTTTCATCTCTGACTTAAATATTTACCTGTAAATTTTTGTTTTGGTTGTTTTATGACTATGTTATAAAGGCCTTTCCTAAAGAATTGCTCATGTGAGTATGTGCCTGCATGTATGTGTATTGCCAAAATGAGCATTTTTCTTCCTACTGCCTGGGAAGATCATACTCAATCATTAGTATTTACATAGCACTTGTTTCCATCGAATTCTAAGAGCAGAGGGATTCTGTTTTAAAGTCATCGGTAAGACAGTTTGTTTTTCTATGAACATACTGAAATTATGCACTGGGCAAATTAGTGAATTTTACCAAATATGTCTCAAGGATAAATATAGTAATTTTCACAGTGAATGTTTTCCATCTCTCAGGAAATCTATGTTTGTCATGAAATGACAAGTTTTTTTGGAGGGATGGGGGAATGGGGTGGTTGTCTTTGAAAACTGATTTTGAATTTCATTAAATAACAAGGCAAACCTGAAAAATATTTTACATTTAATGGAAGAATTTAAGCATGATCTTTTGGTGGAATGCAAGTGGCAAAAAAATTTAACACATCTCCTGAAGAAACAGATTTTCCTTTTCCTGGGTGATCATTATAAACCATAACTTTAAAAATTTAAATTATGAAAAATATCTTATCTTGGGAATGAGAATTTATATCAATAAAGTAGTCTTGTGATGTTGTAACTGAGAATTAATGTGCTTTTATAAGATGATAACTTTACTATTTTTCTGTGCAGTAATGCCAAAAAATAATCAGGCTTAAAATATGACTTGACTTGTAGTGTAAATTGGCATAAAAGATTTCATATTTGTGTCTTTACTGCTATATTTTTCTTAAGAATGAAATGAATAAAATACTAGCTGGAGAAGTACCTAAGATTTTACATCTACTAAAAGCGTATACATAATATAAAATCCAATGTGTACAGATGACCTAAATTCTTCCTGTATTTTACCATTAACTCTCTATATAGACCCAGACCTCCAAACCAGTTATTCAAATTATAGTGAGAGTTAACTTTGAGAATGCTCATGTGCTAATTATATGATAATATTACAGGGATGTTGGCTGAGAAATACTTGAAAAGTATAGCTATAATAGAGTTCTCCAAATAATTTCTCTAAGAAGTATTCTTTCTGGTAGAAATTTAAAAAACGAGAACAACCACAACAATAAAACAGCAACAAAGCAATGGTGAAGTGTTTTGTAAATAGTTTTCCCAATTCAAATTAAAGTGGCTTTCATTTTTTGTCTATCTCTCTGCTCTCTATGGATTTTTTTTTCTGTTTGGTTTGAGTGATCTATATAAGAAAGCTTTAACAATTAAATGCTGTTGAGGTGACCTGTTTGTTTTTCTTTTTACCTCTTTCTCTTGTTTATGTGACACCTGGTTTAGGGAGGCTTTACCTTGTGGCCCTGTCTTTCTTCATGCCAAAACTATGTGAATTTTAGTGGTTAATTGTTAAATATTTGATATCATACTGTAGTCAATTTATGTCTTAAAGCAATCTCTGTTTAGAAAGTCTAATTAAGACAATCCTTAATGTAGAAAGTAAAGGGCAAAAAAAGCCCAGCATTTTTTTTCTCATAAAATTGCAATGTTGTCAACCAGAAATCATGTTATAAGTGGCTCTCCTATCATATCTGTGTGTAACAGAGCACTGATTGACAAGAAAGATTTTATAAATTGATATGATTCATCATTAGCTTTTAACTAGGGTTCTGACTGACAGCTTAACAAAAGAAAAATGATACCACCAAGGTTTAAGAGTTAGTTGTAATAATAATAACTTTTTTCTAGACAATATTAGGACACCTGACCACAATATGTTAAGTTACATATTGTCTCTCACTAATCTACTACTAATGTTTAACTATCACCTATAAAACGTATGCTACCCATATAATTTATCATGATTGACAAAAATTCCGCAATGGTTTTTCAATAATTTATAAGCTAATTCATTATTAGTTTCCTACCAATTGGCAGGATTTTGCGTTTGCACCTAGAGGATGTTTGAGATTCTGCATAACCCAGGTTTATTTTCTGTGTTTGCAAAATGCAGGATGTTCCCTTTAATAACCTGAAATTTTAATAAGGGCCTAAGAAATAGTTGAAAAAGTGAGTGAACTTATATTTAAATTAGGTCTTTGAGAGCTTGGAGATTCTAACTTGGTGAACTCTAATTAAATCCCCTAAGGCCACTGGGTCTGCCTCCCTATTTCTTGATGGTGAAAATAAGGTCTTCAAAAAGAGTCCCTTGGCAGTATACAAGTGGAGGGGAAAAAATCCTGCAACCCTTCACTGTAGCGTTTTATAAAGCCAGAATTCCAGAAGGAGTTCCAAGACAAGGAAAACAATAGAGACCGAAACCCGAGAACTCATAAAGCAAGGAAAGTAAGGGAAAAAAATTTGGACAGACTGGTTATTCAAGAAGACATCACTCATTCAGATCAGAGCATGAATGCAGAGCAAGACAAAGGGGCAAATAAGATATACTAGTGCTGATAACAACATAGCAAATCTTAGTTGGCACATTTTGCAATTAACATTTCCAGTAAGAAATGCTCAAATACAAAACTGCCATTTTTTAGTTCTGACATTATAGTGGTTTTTTCCTCAGGGCACACTTTCCATATAAATATCTAAGCATATTTTTTTTCTTTCCAACTAGATTTCAGTACTCATTTGTGTGGGTGAATTGAATTGTGATGGTTGGAGAAAAACAGGTATTGAATCTACTTGGAGCCAAGAGTAGATATGTAACAGGTGATCAAAATGTGGGCATTGAACGTGAATGCATTTTCAGCATCTTTGCCCATGCAACCATACAGATACACGAATTGAGTGGGTGCTCCTTTATTTCTGTCAGTATGCTAGATAGAGGTGAAGGTGGAGGCCAATTTTGTACTTTCTCCTTACATTTAAAACACATTCTAAATAGTATTTCTTGATATCATAAAATTCACAGTTGAACCTCCTCATCCAATTATGCACTAAATCACCTCCTAAGAAAAAGAAATACCAATTTTGCAGATAGTTTTCCCTGACTCCCAGATATTCAGTTAATATCAGAATATCCAGTTTGGCTGCCAATATGCACATCATTCCCCCCATATATCTCAGTCTCATTTCTTTTCACTTTTTGGCATTTGCACTCTGTTTCTGAGTATTTATTTCAATAGATTAAAAGAAGATAAGGATCTGCCAGTGATGGCAAAATACCCACAGAGGTTCCTCACCCAGTGGACTCCTGTGAAAATCGACAGAAAGCTAATTGAAGAGGAGAGGCAAGCTGCTTAGCTCTCATTAGTCTATTCCTGGGCCATGCCCATGTGGACCAGTGCATTCTTTCATAGCTGATTGATATGTGATGCCCTCGCACCCCCCATCCTGACCAAATGTTCTACAAAGTAGGAGCGATGTAGGAAAACTTGGAATTTATACTTTTGTAGTTTGCTCTACTTTTTATTTCAAAAGGCTTTTAAAGTCCTATGAACACTATTTAGATCACTTGTATGTCTAGATGGAAATACCGATTCTTGATGCTCTGAATAAACCCCTAACCCCAAAGGGATATTGAACTACTGGGTGCAAGCTTTGTTCTTAAGTGTAAGTTCCAAAAAGTTTTATTTACTTTTTGAACTCTTTACTAGGATGAAAGTGTCACAGTGCTTTTGTGGTCTGCCACTTAAGTGGCTTCATCTTTTCTTGGGGGAAAAAAATGAAAGTAACAAGCAAAATATAGAGGAGATTTTAGTTTGTTCTTTGATCAAAAGGGTCATTTATTGATCTGGAGCTTAAAAGGAAAAGATCTGTTTTGGGGAAAGTCATTGTACTACCCACAGTTTGAACTGTTCTCTTTTTACTATTAGAGCATGATAAGTCTACATTTTTTTTTTTTTTTGCAGAAGAAAAACTCACAATTAAAATAAGAACTCCATTATCACTATGATCATATGACTGTTGTAGTAAGCTTGCAAAACAGGAAACAGTCAACATCTACATTAATTGAAATGCTGGTAATTTATGATTAGTCTTAAATAGAGATAATTTCTTTTAAATTTTGTATCTTTACATGACAGGTTTTTTTGTTGTTTCTTCTTTTATTTCAAATAGAAAAGGAAAATGACCCCCTAACCTTCCAGACATTCCAGGAAGTGACTTGAATATTCTACTGAGGGTGGTCCAGTGACTATAAAATAAACTGGAAATAGAAATTGCAGCATTAGTTCAACTATAGGGTCATTATATGAACTTGAACAGGTTAATAAGTCCTTCCTGTAAAAATTTGTTTACTTCTTGGAATCTTCTAATAAGGGAAATTAAAAAATCAGTGTTTTGAATTAGAATTATTTCCCTCCTAATAAGGGAAATAAAACAATGAGTGCATTGATAAAGTGAGCTGCGTGGGACATTTTATAGAAAAGGCAATTAACTCAAGATTTTTGGATGGGTATATAATCTATCTATATAAGGATGTATATATATGTATATGTATGTACATATGAATTATTGTCATATATGCTCCAGTATGTCACACAAATATTGAGTAAATACATAGAAATGTGCTGATACAGCTTTCCTAAACTTTGTTCTTTGGAATACTAGTGTTTCATAAGATATTGATATGTATACTTTGGAGAAAAAATATACCTGTTGAAATAAGTGTGAAATTATTTTTTGTAGAGATTTACACTATAAATAATATTAAAGACTCTGAGAAGGAATGTGCTTCCAAGACTTATTTGATCTCATTATAGTGCTTAAGGTAAAACCTTTATTAAAAATTCAATCACTGTTCCAAACATACATTCCAGAAACAAAACTTTATATGGGCAAAAAACACATTTTAAAATATCACCACGCTCTTGTATAAATATTATTTCAATACTTTATTAACTGTAATACCAAGGGAAAATATTTAGCCTTTCTTATATGTTAATCCTTATTTGCAAAATGAAGATAATATTTATCCTATGCTTGTTGTAAGTGTTTACAATATATGGGCTGTGTGATGTATCAACTTACTGCACATTCCACTTCTGTTCTGCTATTTTCATTGAATTTTCTTTTTAGTTCCTCTATTTTGATATAATTGGATTCAATGTCATCGTTAAGTGAATTCCACATGGGAAATCATGGGTTTCAAGAGGTTGTCAAAGCAATACACAAACTAAGCATCTATGTCAGCTAATAATGTATTTGCTACAAATGACAGGAAACCTAACTATAATGGCTTAAACAGTTTTTGTTTCTTTTCCATATGTGGGAAGTCCAGAAGGAAGCATTCTTGGGATATTATATGCAGCAACAATGCCATTAGGGACCAACACTTCTATCGTTCTGCTTCTTCATCCTGGGCATGTTGACTTTTCCTCTCACTTGTCACTTTATGGTGACTAGATGGTGAAGTTGCTGAAGCTGGTGAGTAAGTGGTGACTGCCTATCATCTCTGCATTCTGGAGGGAAGAGTTGGGAAAGAGTCGGATACTCAGCTAGCCTCATCTATCACATAAAATGAAGCTTTTCCAGAACCATCCAAACCAGAGCTAGTGCAAGTGGCATCCCTTGCTTCAAGGAAGGCTGGGAAATCTGGCAAAAGTGTTGTAGTTGAGATAGACCAATCACTATTCATTGCCCTACTCTAAGCATATCACTGACTCTAACACAACTGTAGTTTCCTTAGCAAGAAAGAGAAAAGCAAAATGATATTATTTACACAAATTGAATTATGTCACAGAATCCCTTTTAAATGCATAGATTAATATGATTCAAGGATAGCATCCAGAATTAAATAATGACCCAGAAAGTTTTCAGGTTTAAGATGGAGGAAGTCAACATTAGATAATTTGTATTTTTAACAATCCCCTGTGGTGGTTCTCACCAAATGGCTTTGTTTGTCAAGCAATGCACCTAATTTCAGTGTGCAGGGAGAGTGAGGAATAAGGGCAAGCAGGCAGGAACGAGATGTGGAAAATAAATGGAATGCTGTGTTTATATGTCTGGCTACTGCTTCGCAATAGGCCATGATATTACTGGTAGGTGTAACAGCTCAGCGCACAGAATATTCCTGGGTATGCTGTATAGAATTATTAAGTAGGAGGGTGAGGAAAAAAGAAGGCCATTATCTTCTTGGCTTCCCCTTTCCTCTCTTTCCCACTGGTCAAAGCTTCCCCCACAGAGAGTTAGTGATCCATCAATTCCAAGTTGCATCGTTCTGTCCCTTTGCATGCCAACATTTTTGATGCAGAAGATGGTGTGTCACATCTTATGTCCTGCAGCAAGACATTCCATTAAAATCCAGAAGAAGAGGGAAAGGATAAAAACACCAGAAATGCAGCTCATCTGCCTAGCTGTGTGACAACGCCAAGGGAGAGAGGAAGACACTGAAAGAGGGAGAAGGCTTGGTTGGGTCCTAGTGGCAGCAGCACTGCCCAGATTGGGAGAACCACAGGAGTCTTCAAAATAATATATATATATTTTGTCTGATACACTATATTTGAGAATTGATGCTTTAGAATTTAATTTATCTCTGGAGTCTAAACTAACTTTAAAGTCAAAAGATCGTCATGCCAAATAGCATTGCCCCGTATAACTTCTATAAAAGACTTAAGGCATAGCAGGTTCCCTAAACCTTCATTGTAGACTGTATTGCTGGTAGACAGTGGATCACACTGGTTAAGAATAAGATTTTGGTTTCACACACAATGAGACTTGATTCTGGGCTTTGCTGTTGTTTATCTTTGTCACTCTGGGCAAGCCATTTTTTAACCCAACCTCAATTATACGTATTCTTTTCCACTAAAAAAGTGGAAGTATTAACAATGTTTTCTTTAGGGCTTGGGGAGGATGGTATCTGACAGTCTGTTTAATGGATTTTATAGACAATTTTTTCTCAGATATAACTATGCCATTCACTTTATTCTTCTTTCTTGAAGGTGAGTTCTAAAATTTCAGTAGCTTTACTTGTATACTTCAGCAGTCTGGAGGATCCCCACAGTGAGTTGGGGATTTCTGGGATTTGTCTTGTCCTCTGGTCCAGATAGGCAAGAAGAGACCACCAAACCCCCAGACCAATTCCACTCTCAAAAATGCAAACTACTGAATACATTTTGCTTTCACTGGGGAAGAGTCTCAGGTAACATATGAGGATGTTGAAATAACACCACACCCACCTCTTACCAGAGCAGCTAATTTAAAATCACTTGCAATCTGAGAGAATCTGTCTCAATATCTTCTTGTAAGAACCTACAGCTAACTATTTGCTGAAAGGTTTCCTGAGAATAGGATCTTATCCAAGGCTTGTGACAGTGGTAGCGAAGAATGAGGCTACAGAGATCTAATTAAAAAGGTGATTTCCTAACATATGGAGTGCCTATGTGAAATCAAGAGAGTTTTCTCTGCTGGGGGAGAGGCTGACCCTGTAAATTCTTATGACATTAGGCTTAAATCTTAGCTGCTAAACACCTTTCAAATATTTATCTCTTCCCAAGTAAATGCACTCCCTGCAAAGCTCTATTTGTTGACTTTTATCCCAGTTGGATCGACTTTGGGGACTGTATCACTGAGACCTGTGCATTAAGTGGTACATATGTTGAATAAACAGCCAGACAGCTACCAACTGTCAAGTTGCTTTACCAGAGTAGAAAAAATAAGCACATATGCCATGTTGAAAAGCAAAAGAAAAACAAAAGTTTATAATAGAACTAGGAAATGGTTCAGGTAAAATGCAGCCACATGCTTATGTGCATGATTATTCTTGAAAATACCATTATATTTTTTTGGGAGGGGGGAGAAATGATAATCCAGGAATGATCTCAAATGTAGCATTAGATATGAAATCTCCCCTGGTGGCTCATAATTCATTAGTGAATTAATAGAGACAAGACACAAGCTATATTAACATAAGCAAAGGCTGGAATGTGTGCCCAGTGAGGAAATGCAGGTTTGATTTTCTCACAAGCAGCAGATGGAAATAAGGGGACAGGTTGTTCTTTACAGGTATGGATGAAACAACAGAACACACCAGCTTTTCTGGCAAGGGGACTGGGAGTATTTATAGACAGTTTTCCATCTTGTTGCCACCAGCATTGCTCTCCTATAATACCATAATGGAACAACATTGACTATGCATCTCCAGTGGCCACCTGTGGAGCAGAAAGGATCCTGGTCACCAGCAATTGATTTGTGTAGGAGACATAATAGCCCCCTATTATTTTAAAGGTTGTCTCAGCTTATTTTGGTAAGGAAATGAACTGAAGTTATGAGTGTCAGTTTAGGTGCTCTGGAAGCAAGTAGCAAGCAGGTTACAAATGCAAAAAATGTATTGGAAGTAATATGCATTTGAGATAAAGAGCAGAGGGGAAAGCTGATGAAAAGGCACCAAACTATGATGCAGGTTTAACACTTATAAAAGGAGCAGGTAAAGGAAGGAGAATTGGATAGAAGGGTACAGTGCTGCTCTGACAGAGTTTCAGCCAGCTCAGTGATTGTCCAAGAGGATTCCACAATAGGCAAAAATGGTGAGAGCAGCCCATAAAAATTATGTATTCTTATATTAAACACTGGGGCAGATTACAAAGGTGGTACAACCAAAGGTTGTTGGCTGATTGCTCTTCTGTGGCAAGTTGTCTCTTGAAAGGAAAACTGAGCGGAACAGCTCTGTGCCTGAGACAGGAGACTTTTCAAAGATGACGTTGGAGTAGACATCTAAGAAGGGGTGACTTTCACACATTGATTTGCAATAAAAGGCAAATATGACTTGCTTGATGTGGATTATTTTATGAGTTTTTATCCATAAAAAAGCCTCAAGGTAGTAAAACACTCTGTCTCAGCCTCTACTTACTTTTCTATCCATTCGTTTTTTGTGTGGTTTGGAAGCAAAATGTACTAGACAGTCAGGTAGAAACTTTCCTAGGATGAAAGAACACTATCAAATTTTTTTTTTAATATTTTACTTTAAGTTCTGGGATACATATGCAGAATGTGCAGGTTTGTTACACGGTTATACATGTACCATGGTGGTTTGCTGTACCTATCAACCCGTCATCTAGGTTTTAAGTCCCACATGCATTAGATATTTGTCCTAATGCTCTCCCTCCCCTTGCATCCCAACCCCCAATAGGCACTGGTGTGTGATGTTCCCCTCCCTGTGTCTATGTGTTCTCATTGTTCAACTTCCACTTATGAGTGAGAACATGCCAGCACTGTTAAATTCTAAGAACACAAATGCACTTTGCTGGTTTAGTAATGAAGAGCCAGGATAACTGAAGTTGAAATCCTGGTTTTGTCACTCCCTAACTTTAAGAAATTGAGAAACTTAATTGCTTTGGGTTTCATTTTCTATATAGTAAAAAAGCAAAAAAAAATATATATATATATATATATCAAATAGTGTTCATTTGGTGAGTGATATTTTGAAAGATTTCCTTGTTCTAGAAACTTTTATTTTTATAATATGGTTGGTGTACTTTGTGATAATGTTAAACACTGAGGAGGCCCATCTGGCTAATTTGGGGTATTCTCCTAGTATCAAGATCCTTAATTTAATCTTGTCAGCAAAGTCCCTTTTGCCATGTAAGGTGAAGGTATTCATATGTTCCAGGGATTAAGACATGGACACCTTTGGAGGGCAAAGAACATGCGCAGCCTGGAGAAGCTGGAAAAGGTAAAGAATAGCAGTCTTCCCTATAACCTGCAGAAATGTAAACAGGAATAGAAAACTAACATGCTACCCAAGCTATGTGAGTTTCTTCTCACTGCACTAAGGTTCACCCTCCTTCCTCTTACCCCTAGGTCTGTTCTGCTGATCTGAGTGGCTAAAAGATGCCTTATTCAATTAGTCTCCAAAATGTCTCTTGCGTAGCTCTTTTGTTTTCTATCTGTGTGCCTTTGCTTGCACTCTTTCCAGTTTTGCAAATGACTCAATCATTGGCTTGGACTTTTCAAATCCAGGGCATTACTTAAGGTTATGCTAATAACCTGTGTCCTTCCTGAAGACTTTTCTACCTACTCCAACTCACTCCAAATGCTTACAACTGAGAATTTCAATTATCTTAAAATCAGAGACTGGCACTTTTGCTCAGAATTTTTCATATTAGCAATATCTCCTCCAATCTAAATAGTGTCAAACTCCTCAAGAGCAGGGACAATTTGTTATACATATTTTGTGTCTCATTCAGCCTCAGCCAATGCTACACAGCCCGTGCCAAATCAGTGGTATATTAGTACTTCTTTTATAAAGAAATAGTAAACATTTAAAATATAAATACCTCTGGAGTTGATTACATCCTTTTAGCTATTAACATTTCAATGTAGTTTATGTAAAAAAACGGAGTAAATTCTTTTGTATTAATTAATTTTTAGTTGACTAATAAAATTGTATTTATCATGGATAACATGATGTTATAAAATATGTATACCTGGCAAATGGTTAAATTGGATGTATTAACATGCATTAGCTCACGTTTATCATGTATATACATACCACTTAAGATCTACTCCCACCAATTTTCAAGAGTACACTATGTTGTTAACTACAGCCATCAAGTTGTACAGTAGATCCAAAAGAGCTTTTGAGCTGTTTCCTCCCATCTAACTAAAAATTTCTGTCATTTATCCAACATCTTTCCTCGCCCCAGATCCATGTCCCTGGTAACCACCGTTCTATTCTCTGCTTCTTAGAGTTAAACATTTTTAGATACCAATTATGTGTGAGATCATGCAGTATTTGTTCTGTGCCTGGCTTATTTCACTGACCATAATGTCCTGAGGTTCAACCATGTTGTCCTGAATGACAGGATTTCCTTATTTTTCTTTAAGGCTGAATAGTACTCTATTGTGTAGGTAAATCATATTTTCTTCATTCATCCATCCAGTGATAAACCCTTAGATTGGCTTGGAAGGGAGACGAGTGGACTTTCTAGGAAGCCACAAGAAAGCTTAGAAACACTGGCCATCAGGGGATTAGGTGGAGGCACCAGTGGGGTGTATAAAGATAGGGAGAGGGAAAGTAGAAAGGCCAGTTTTATCTATTTCACATTTTACCTTGACTGTCCACATTAATATATCTTTGTATTCACAGAGTCTATGTTCTGAGAAATGAGGTGATTGATATGATTGAAACTGGAATAAAATATATATTTCATCAAGAAACATATGGATCTTAGGAATTTGGCATTGTTTGAATGTTTGCATGTAGAAAGAGAATATTACGGTGTGGCATTTCCTATTTCCCATTTCTTTTTACATGTAAAATTACAGTGAACTTGTAAATCCCTCTGTCTCTTATTATTATTATTATTATTATTATTATTATTTTGAGACAGATACTTACTCTGTCACCCAGGCTGGAGTACCGTGGTTTGATGTTGGCTCACTGCAACCTCTGCCTCCCACGTTCAAGTGTTTTCCTGCCTCAGCCTCCCCAGTAGCTGAGATTACAGGCACATACCACCACGCCTGGCTAATTTTTGTATTTTTAGTAGAGATGAGGTTTCACTGTGTTGGCCAGGCTGGTCTCAACTCCCAACCTCAGATAATTCGCCTGCCTCTACGTCCCAAAGTGCCGAAAGCCCAGTCTCCCTCTGTCTCTTTATACTCACAGGCATACATGTATATGTTTATATATTTAACCACACTATCTATCTGTCATTATTTTCTATTAATTACATTGCTAAAATATGTGAATAATATAAATGTTAAACTGTAATACTTATGAAAAGGATAACTCCAGATAGGTTTTGAAAGAGTACGTGTGTTCAATCATAATACATTCCTTTTCCAACAAATAGCTAATATATATTCTAACTCTAAATCATTAATATTATATATAGAAGATTGAGCTCCAAGAGTTTATTAGTAAAAAGAAAGTTTACATTTCACTCTCCCTTCAATAGTTTCATAAACAAAATTACTTTAACATGACTTTCAATGAACAAATATAATATTTACATTGTTGCTCTACAAAATTTAACAAATTGGAGTGTAACTAGTATGGCCAATTTTTTATATATTGGTGAATGAGATTTGTTTTAGTTAATTATCATCTTTCTATAATTAAATAACTGAGAAAAATTATATATTACCCAGCACAATTAAAATAAAATAAGGTATTATTTGTCTTCTAAGTGTTTATAAATTAAGCGCTTTTTAAAAAGTATTTATTTTGTTATGCTTTATGATTCGATGCATTGTGCTATATTCTGAGTATAAAGAGATATTTAAATAGGACTTGCTTTAATGAATCAACCACGAATTCTGAGTTTTAACATGTATGCTAAATTTTATAAATTTGGTGTGAAAATGAATGGGAATTCATGTGGGCTGTAACACGGAGATTCATAGTATCAGAAATTGAATGAATGCTCCACTTAGGGTGTTATAATTTCCATTGTCTCTACTCTCTTGTATTTCACTTGAACTCAAGAACTCATATGCCATTTACTTAATTGTGTTTCTCTGCTTATAGTCTATATTTCAAATTCGTAATCAGCTTCACATTTCTTTTTTTTTTTTTAATTTTTTATTGGATTATAGGCTTTGGGGTACATGAGCAGAGCATGCAAGACAGTTGCGTAGGTACACACATGGCAGTGTGCTTTGCTTTTCTTCTCCCCTTCACCCACATTTGGCATTTCTCCCCAGGCTATCCCTCCCCACCTCCCCCTCCCACTGGCCCTCCCCTTTTCCCCCCAATAGACCCCAGTGTTTATTACTCCCCTTTCTGTGTCCATGTGTTCTCATTTTTCATCACCCACCTATGAGTGAGAATATGCGGTGTTTCATTTTCTGTTCTTGTGTCAGTTTGCTGAGGATGATGTTTTCCAGATTCATCCATGTCCCTACAAACGACACGAACTCATCATTTCTGATTGCTGCATAATATTCCATGGTGTATATGTGCCACATTTTTCCAATCCAGTCTATTATCAATGGGCATTTGGGTTGATTCCAGGTCTTTGCTATTGTAAACAGTGCTGCAATGAACATTCGTGTACATGTGTCCTTATAGTAGAACGATTTATAGTCTTTTGGATATATACCCAGTAATGGGATTGCTGGGTCAAATGGAATTTCTATTTCTAAGGCCTTGAGGAATCGCCACACTGTCTTCCACAATGGTTGAACTAATTTACACTCCCACCAACAGTGTAAAAGTGTTCCTTTTTCTCCACATCCTCTCCAGCATCTGTTGTCTCCAGATTTTTTAATGATCGCCATTCTAACTGGCGTGAGATGGTATCTCAATGTGGTTTTGATTTGCATCTCTCTGATGACCAGTGACGATGAGCATTTTTTCATATGATTGTTGGCCTCATATATGTCTTCTTTCGTAAAGTATCTGTTCATATCCTTTGCCCACTTTCTTCACATTTCTTTGTGTCCCAAGGACAAAGCATGCTGAACCTGAGGTTCTTAGTAAACAATTGATTGACTGCTTCAGGTTTAGGTCCAGTCCACACTGAAACCAGGCTGTGATAAACTATCTGGACATCCTTATTAAACTCTAGAATTTAGAAAAATAAAGTCCTTCTGGTGCTTCCTTTGACTATCTCCAAGAAAAGGATAGTGGTCTTGTTATCTGTAGTTAGCCAAGAAATCTCTGATTTTCAGAAATTATCCAGTGTAATATAAAATTTATTACATCACAAATAACCCTGCTTGAAATGAATTATTACCTATACAGTTCCAATTTAATCTATACTTCACTTTTCTTCTTGTGGGTGATTACTATGTTATTCCTATTGTCTAGCACAATGCCTTCTACATATAGGGAACCTGAATAAATATTAGTTGAAGTAAGAAATAAATGATATATTAATGTTAATGAATCATCAATTTAGAGTGAAACAATCCCAAGGGATAACTGGCATTTGCCAGGACAGTCTTTGAGAAAAACCTCCAGTATTTCAGAAAAGGGAACAAGGCCCGAGGATCATCACACTGGAAACTGCCTACCATGGGTGGCCACCCGTATAAACTGATCCCAGGCAACATAGTTAAGGTGTTTATGCTTGTGCCACAGCCTACTCTTTGGCCAGATATTTCTTGACCCTCTTCTTTTATAATTCAAGAATACTTAAGCCTTTCTCTCTAAAGCATATTGACTTAAAAAAGCTAGACTTCCTAAAAGTGTCTATGCTATAAACGAGAATCTCTGATAGAAAATTATGTGTTTCTAATGGAGGAATTTAGACATAAATATGGGACATTTGAGGCTCTAGGCTTCACAGAAGCTTTTTGTATTATACTTCTTTGTCTCCAAAGCAAGAGGTTGTGGCATGCACATTGAAATGAGTTATTGTTACTATGAGACTGATTCTGCCATGGTAAATAGTTGTGGAGACAATAGAGAGGTGAATGAAATCCAGTTACAGCTCATACTGGGGTGTGTGTTTTGTTTCAAAGTAAAAGACTGTATATTGTGTAGTCCATGTGTGATGCTGTTACATTGGTTTGTACAATTAAAGGAAAATTAAACTATAAATATGACACTATCTGAGCCCTTTCCTGTGGCTTCTTTAAACTATAGGGGTTTGGTAGGTTTACACACGGAAGTCTGGAGAATTAGGGGTGTGACATACTGCAAAGAATAACATGTCCGAAAGTTAAAGTTACAGTGATGGTAGTAGGAGCCCTTCAGATCAAGCTGCCATGTTCTTTTCCTATGCTAGGGCCACAGATAGAAAGATAATGAAAGTGAAATACACATACACATACACTCACATATATGTAACGTCAGTAATTAATTCAGTAGTAAAGCTGCTTAGGTCTTCCTCCCCTATTTTCAAAATTTCAGGCCCTTAGTCTACTATTTTTCAACTCCAAATTTCATTTGAAAATAAAAACCTTTAATCTCACAACAATCTTTATCTACAAAATAAAGTTTAGGAGAAGAAAAGCGAGCTGTGAAAATGACCTGAGACATTGTCATTCCCATGGTTTTAGCTTGAAATTAAGCAAGTATATCAAAATAACAAGTGCGCTCCAGGGAAGGAGGAAAACATGCTGGCCTTTAGGTATCCGAGTACCCCTTCAATTCCTTGAAATGCCTTTTTAGTATGTACAATTAGGAGGGCATTCACTGTCTCATAAAACTCTCCAAAATAACATTTTTTTGCGGACTGTGACTGTTTTCTTTTGTTGCTTATTTCTACCTAACAATGAGTTTTGCACATTCTGAATCTTTGTCCTAGCTATGCAACAGATCTGACTGCCCACCTTTCCAGGCTCATTCTGACGAGGTAGACTCAGAATTACAGTTCTGTGGTAGTTTGAGAATATGCGCTGCTGCAATATATAGCATTTCTGAGAACACAGTGACCTTTTCCTGCTAGTAAGATTCTTTGAAATCTTGGGGATGTTTCCATTGCTATATTGATACATCTTATGTACTTTGCCAAAACCAGTCAGTGATATTTCCATTTCTGTTCTCTCTTTTTCAGCCACCCCCTGGGCTTGCTTTGCACCCCACACTATGAACACTGAACATAGTGTTTGAGTATGAGACAGGAATGGTCTAACCACCTGGGAGTCTAAACCTCCTCCATTCATTTTCAAAACGGGATCAAAAAAACTGTGCTACACCTGCTTGTTCCACACAAGGACTAGATTCCCTAGTTCTTAGATAGTTTTACAGACCATTTCCCTACATATTCAGCTGTCAGCTATTGTTACTTTTTACAATCCAGAAGAATATGCTAATTATACTGACACATAATGCAATATGCTTAAGAACATGCCACTCAAACGTGTGGCTCTCAGGAGAATTCTACCTTCAAGAAGCTTCATCTATAAGGAAATATCCCCTTTGAGATAAAGGCAATTCTTTTGTAATAACAGTGGGGAAGGCTAAAATGTGATTTACAGCACATCACAACACTCGATAGTATGATTTAACTGTTGTATAAAAACATATAGATTTAGGTTGAATTTAAATAGATGGGTGAGAAAGAGAGAAAGAGAGAGATTAAAACAACAGATGACTTCTAACTATAAAAAGTTCTCTAGGAAATGACAGAATAGTTAATGCATAGATTTCAAAGAAAACTACTGTTTTATACTATTGAGTATTAAACCTCTAATTTCTATAAAAATCTCTAATTTTTCCACATATTAAGTCAAGGAACTAAAAATGTCTTCTGTGGATATTTTTATAATAATATTTTCTGTTATAAAAAAGGCATTGCCAGACACTACCATCTGTCGTGTAGACTGACAGTGTACGAATCTGATGTCTTTCTGTGACTTCCTATCTTATATAATTGGAGGTTTCAGCCCAGAACGATGCTTCGTTCCACCTAAGGACAACCAAGTTTGAGTTCGCCTGAAATATTTTAATCATTTCACTGCTATGCGCTGATAAGACCAGTATTCTGCATAGTTAAAAGCTGTTAAATGTGTCTATTGAGAGGGTGTTAAAAATTCTCCTCTGAGCTTCTGGCCATCATCCAGAGTTATTACCATAATACCTTCTGAAATGAGACAGAAAACATAATACATTATAATTGATAAATGTTTCATTTGTACTTTATTTTGGAAATTCGAAACACTCAAAATGTCTTGGCTGCATCAACATGGGGAAGGATTTATTTTACTATTTTTTGATGAGAAGCTGTCTTTGCAAATTGTTTATGTAAAAATAGGAATATTTGTTTACCATGCTTTAAAAAGAGTTCAAGGGCATTGAAACTACTCTGTTGACTCAGATGTGTGCATGTGTGTGTATGTGTGTAAGGTTACATATAACTATCCTAGTCCCAGTCAAGGAGACAAGATTAAGGAATCACTTGTAGTTTTTTATTTAAAAAATAACACCTTTTTCAATAAAAGAGAAATTGTTAATAGTTAAAATCTGTTAATTGGAGATAATGTCTGTGTAACTGAGCATTGTCCAAGGGTAATGACCTCCTGTTGCTAAGCCCTGAAAATGTTGACAGGAAGCCAACATGTTATTTTCAAAGCAGGAGACATAGGTCCTCTGACATGATTCCATTAAAATGGCTTTATTTTTGTTGCACTATGTAATAGACAGAAATCTAATCATTCTAGTCCACATTATCAATGTGCTCCCATTTTTCTACCTCCAAATATCTTTGTAGGTTATGTTTTTCACTGCTACTAAATGCACCAATTAGCACCTTTGCTGCTGCTGAGTGGCTGATCTCATAATAATACAGTCAGTTAAGTTAATGCTGTAGGTTGTCAAGAAGCACTGAAATGAGTTAGTATTCATTAAGGTATGCCACTCAATACAATGTAATAATCAATGCTTTATAATTCATTGTAGCTGAGAAAAGAGGCTGGGTAATTTATAAAGAAATAGTGACAAGGGCTCCCCACTCCCCTGCCCCTAATTCTTACACACTTCATTTGGCTAATGTTTGAAATTTCATTTGTCTAATGTATAAAATTTCACTTAAAATATTCTTCTGGGTTGACTGAGATTTTTATCAGTAAGAATAAAGGATCTAAGAACTGGTTTCCTCATGGGATTAGATATACATAAGAGTGTTAACCTGAGATAGGGAAAGAGGAGACCTTAAAGTATTAAAGCATCCATAATGTCAGGATTGGAGGAGCTTAGAACCAATTCTGAATACTCTTCAGCAACAACCTGGGTGGTGGCTGCTGAACCACTTGCATTATGATTGTGTGTAAGGGAACAGTTTCAATGATTCTTTTTCTGACTGTAGAGGGAAACATTTGTCATAGTTTTAAAATACTTGTATTAATATCCCGGGCCTATCCTCAGTTACTTTTAATTCAGTTGTTTTAGGATAGGGCCCTGGTGGTCATATCAATATTGTTTTAAGCTCAATAGGTGACTGTAATTCGTAGCCAGGGTCTTCTGTTATGTGGTTCTGAGAGTCACCAGGAGGGCCTGCTGAAACACAGTGAGCTGCGCCCCTACTCCTCCAAAGAGCTTCTGATGCAGTAAGGCTGGGGAACAGCCTGAGAATTTGTATTTCTTACAAGTTCCCAGGTGGTGCTGATGCTGCTCTAGAATGTATAGGAAACCATTTAAATGGTGTCACCTTAGTAATTTCTTTATTCCTGATGACTTTCAAAGGAAGGAAAGGGAAGATTCAAGACAGCAAGGGTCAAGTGGGAGCCAAGTTAGACTGTGTTTTTCCGTTAAAACCCACTGTGTTGTGGTAGTTATAAACTAGCTTTTTGATTCCTCAAGCTTTCCATTTCTCTGGTTTACTTAAAATTTGTTATTTCTAAACACAGTTTTTTTTTTGGTAAAATAATAACTTTATAGCTAATACTTATTGAAAAATCAGTAACCAACAGGATTCAATCTAAATGTTGTTTTGTATTACCTCACTTAATCTTCACCACTTAAACAGATGCTCTTATTATCATAATCAGCATTTACTTTCTGAAGGTCGCACAGCTAATAGGGAGTAGATTTGGAGTTGCAGTACAAGCAAACTGACTCTACAGCCTGAAACCTTAATTTCTGTATACTGCTTCTGCATACCTAATGGTTTATGACATACAATCTTACAACTCTGCGGGGCTAAATGTATTACTGTTTATTATCAAATTATTCTTGATGACAGAATAATGATAAAATAGCCCCCATTTATTGAGTTTTACTTTGGGCCATGCACTATGTTAAGCACTAGTATCAGATTCCCAAGACAATTAAGTGGTGAAATTAGGGTTTAAACGTATGCCTTCTGGTAGGTATTGGAGTTCTGCCCCACCAAAGGAACTATTTAGGTTCCTGATAACATTCTACTTTCAGCTTCAAAATTCTGAAGAAATTTAGCTATGTTCTGACAACATTCCTGTATAATTGTGGGAAATTTATTTTGCCCAAGAATGCTCTGATATGGTTTCTGTTACAGTTAAAAAAACAAAAACCTTCTTTGATTAAAATGGTAGTCATTTTAATGTATGAATATGAGGTCCCTGAGGCTTAAAGAGTTAAAGAGTTTAAATGACTTAACTAAGATCACCCAAACTACATGATGGAAGTAGGAATATATAACTTTAAGGCTTGTTTTCTTCTGCTGTAATAGTTTACTTCTTATGTCTGGTTTTGCACCTTTTCTTAGATTACCTGTATGAGAAGATTACAGTACAGACTATAAATCCTTACTTTTTTTTTTCCATAGGGCTTTTCTGAGTGGTGGCCCAATTAGTCTTATGAGCAGATAGACAGCTGCTGCTAGTGTGCTTTCAAGAGTCATGCATAGCCCTCTGGGAATCACTGTCTAGATCTCATGAGCTTGTTGTTAGGAGATGAGTAAAATAGCAGATGCCAAGTGCCTGGCACATAGGAAGCACAAAATTCAGTAAATGATGGAGATTGCTGTATCGTTCTAATGGCAATAGGAGGAGAGAAGTGAGAGGGAAGAGCAGAGCTCCATACTAAGTAACTCAGATGACTCCCAGGTTTCAAAGATATCATTTGAGTCTAGAAAATATTTAGTTTGTATATAAAGAAAAATGAACTTTTCAAAAGTCAGTATCAGTTATTTTTATAGCTTTTGCATTTTTGAGATTTATCAACTCATATCAACAGGTTCAAATCAATTCGACTTGCACATTCTGCATGCATAGTGAGACCCAGGTGTTGCACAGGTTTATTGTTGGAGAGCTGTTTTCAGTAACATAGTGCCAAGAAATGTTGTTATAAACACATGGAGTCATGGAACTATGTATACAACATCCTCAGCACAGGAGCCATTTATTTTTCTGTCTGTTGTTCTGTCTATACTTAGCCTCTCTCTCTTACTCTGGCTAAATTAACTTGCTCATTTTTAAAAGGAATTTAAAACTTTAATTAAAAAATCATGAGTGGATAATAAAATATAGAAGCCGAAAATTTACCAACTATTTAAAACCTGGAATCACTAACTGTTCAGAAACTACACAGATGGATTATGAATGGTGGTGAACAGCAAAAGGAATTATGGATGAATCTACTTTATTTTAGTTGCTCCTCATGTCACCTGTCTCAGAGAAAAGCCTGATATGTATTAGACATTGAACCAGACTAATGCTGACAGCAGATTCAGTGATTGTAACCCACCTATCAGTAGATCCTTCCACTGGGTTCAAAATTTTGATCTGCACCCCAGACTTCTGAGGGATCACCTTGATTTTGGTGTCTTGATGCCCAATTATTCAGCCAATCAAATCATTTGTAATGGTGAGTTCATGAGAAGTAGTTGGAGCAGATGCATCCAAACCTGCACTGAATCCAGTGTCACCATGAGTCATGGGAAAAATAAACCTGTTGCATTGCTCACTAGTGCAGCTTGGTCAACTCTAGAGATGATCCCTCTGGATAAACATTGAAGCACATGGCTGGGATGGTTTGGGGAAAGCTTGCACTGTTGCTGCTTGTGATGTGCTTGTCCTCACCACCTGCAAAGATGACCAGAGAACTCAATGGCTTGGCCTGGTAAAGGATAGTCACACCCTTCTGGGAATACTAGGAGATTCTCCAGCATGACTACACATATCTGTTTGACACACTCAGTGATGGATTGCAGACTGTTAGCAAGAGTACTGGCATACTCAGTTGAGTTGGGAGAATATCTTCTGTCATTTGGACCTGAGCCTGTATACTCTCATATATTTTGCAACCACCTTTTCCAATAAGAGAGCCACACTGACTAGGATGACCAAGGGTCTACTGGCAGCTGTGATATTGGTCACAGAGCTGCTGGTGTCCTCTTCCCATTTGTCAATTAACATAGTAAGACTTTGAAGATGGCATTAGTGGGTCCAGCTGAAGTGATAATTCTCTCAGGACAAATTTCTAATTTCTTTATTAAAAAAAATCCACTTGCAATGTTGGGGGCATTACTCTATGTGACTCTAGATAGTATAAGTGATTTTAACATAAATCATCTATGTTATTAGGTATTACTTAACTGTGACTGCATGCATCACAGTGCTGTGTTTACCTGATAGTGGTGCCTTCTGAATTTTGTTTATTTATTTTTTTGAGACAGAGTTTCACTCTTGTTTTCCAGGCTGGAGTGCAATGGCGCGATCTTGGCTCACTGCAACCTCCGCCTCCTGGGTTCAGGCAATTCTCCTCCCTCAGCCTCCTGAGTAGCTGGGACTACAGGCACGCACCACCATGCCCAGCTAATTTTTTGTATCTTTAGTAGAGACAGGGTTTCATTATGTTGACCAGGATGGTCTCGATCTCTTGACCTCGTGATCCACCCGCCTCGGCCTCCCAAAGTGCTGGGATTATAGGCATGAGCCATCACGTCCGGCTGCCTTCTGAATTTTAAAGGTTGGTCCTAAATGTGTTCTCCAATTTAGATAATTCCTTTACTCAGCAGATTTATATCATACTGAAGTCAACAAGTGTATGTAAATCCTGCTGATAAAAGTCAATACTTACCAAACATTTATTACTGATTCTAGTTAAAAGGTTATGCTCATGGTTTTGTTGTTGTTGTTGTTGTTTTCTTGGAGGCAGAGTCTTACTCTGTCACCCAGGCTGGAGTGCAATGGTGCAATCTCAGTTCACTGCAAACTTCACCTCCTGGGTTCAAACAATTCTTCTGTCTTAGCCTCCTGAGTAGCTGGGATTACAAGTGCATGCCATCATGCCTAGCTAATTTTTTATTTTTAGTAGAGATGGGGCTTCAGCATGTTAGCTAGGCTGGTCTTGAACTCCTGACCTCTGGTGATCCACCCGCCTCGGCCTCCCAAAATGCTGGGATTATAGATGTGAGCCACCACACCTGGCCTAGTGTTTGTTTTGACGTTTATTATTTGTCACTTATTCATCTTGATTATGCTATTTTTTATCCCAATATTTGGCATATCAGTTTCTAACACAGTCTCAATATGTAACCTCTTTAAAAATATATAGATGTAGGCTGGGCATGATGGCTCACTCCATGATCCCAGCAATTTGGGAGGCTGAGGTGGGCAGATCACTTGAGGCCAGGAGTTCAAGACCAGTCTGGCCAACATGATGAAACTCTGTCTCTACTAAAAAAATACAAAAATTAGCTGGGTGTGGTGGCCGGCGCCTGTAATCCCAGCTACTCTGGAGGCTGAGGCAGAAGAATCGCTTGAACCCAAGAGGCAGAGGTTGTAGCTAGTTGAGATCATGCCACTGCACTCCAATTTGGGCAAAAGAGCAAGACTCTGTCTCAAAAATATATACATATATATATGTGTACACACACACATACACACACACACACACACACACACACACACAGAGATGTAGAGAACCCTGTCCCAGAGAAAATTTTAAAAATAAAATTATAAAAATAGGACAAATGTTAAAAGTGAATTCCAAATTCAACTACTATCAGGATTTTAATGTTACCCACTCTGGTTATTTAAAATAATTTAAAATGTATACTTATAATAAACACATCCATATTATGTTGCATCAATAAATATTTTAAGTATTATAATTGTCTTCATTCTTTAACAGTAATTACAATTAATATTCTAAAAACAGTCATAAATTTTATCTAGTGGCTCAGTGATAATGTACTAGAACCTTCTCCCACTACTAGACACTGGGATGCTTCAAATTGTTTATAGTGTAATGCTGCACCTTCATATGTTTAACTTTTTCAATATTTTGGCTGATTTCATTAGGCTAGATTCCAAGGATTGGGGATACCTTTGACAAGGTATTTGTCAAATTGCTTTCTAGAAGAATTATACTCATGTATGCTGTCATCAAGAATGAATGGGATACTAAGTTCACTGCACTTTCACCAGAATGTTAGGTATTTATTTACTTATTTGTTTTTGTAGTTCCATATGTCAACCGGCACTTGCTTTAATCTATGTTTTCTGGTACAGGGAAGTTCTTACATTTTCAAATATGTATTTGATAATTCTGTTTTCTTTAAATGTCAATTATCTGTTTAAAATCTTATCCATTTATCTGTCATATTATTAGTGACTTTTGCATCAGGATTTTAATGTTCCACATGCATAAAAATAGAATGAAGTTATTAAACTAATGCTACATTTTTTGGAAAATTTCTCAGTTTAGCTTTTTAATTTTTTATATTCACATTTTTAAATGTTATGGTAGCATTCACTGATTCTTTCCTTTGTGCATTCTTTACATAGTCAAAGCACTGAAAATCATTTCTTATCAGAGGTTTGATAAATATTCAATATAATTTTATTTTTTCTTTGAATTAATTTTCAGCCAAATTTACTTTTCAACACATCTGGAATTTGTTTCACAGTATGATGTGAGGTGAATATGTTTGAATTTTAAGTAATTTACTATGCTGTGACTCAGCTGCCTTATTTGCCCTACAAGTTGCCAAATGTCCACTGAAAGAAGAATGTTCTTATATTTTGTGTTCATTAACATAATATTGGTTATTTTATTAAGCATGCCAGAAATTTTTACTGAGAGACCTATGCCTCACTTCCTTTGTTTTCAAAAGTTGAATGATCAGAAGGATATAATTTAATAAAATACTATTTTGTGTATTTGATGATACCCTATTTATTACAAGAGTATGCCTTAACAAACTACTGCATGCACTTTTGCATTTTCAGAAGTATTTTAGCCTACAATTGTTAATATGTGTCCTTTTTAATGTTCTAGGTGAACTTCGATATAAAAACTTGAGTTTGTCCCAACTTGAAGTATGTCCCAGTGATTTTATACAAAGTTTAATCTTTTGAGTCTCTATAGACAATAGGGATAATATAACCTACATTATGAGACAATGGTAATAATTAAATGAAAAAAATATGTAAAATAATCATAAGATGGCCTGAAAAAGAAGAGAACTTACAGATGCATTATTTTCTTTTCATTTTTATATGTATAAGCTACTGGTCATCTGAACTGGTAAAAGAGAACAAACACTCCTGATAAAAAGCACATGGACAATTTTTGACTTTGAAATATGTCTCCTTTAAATTTTGAATATAGTTATTTCTGATCTTCAGGGAATTTAAACAACATAATGAAATTATAAAGTTAATACCTAATTCTAGGCTCTTTTAATTTTTTTGTGTGTGTTCAACTACATGCTAAGAAAAGATAACTCATTTTAAAACTTCCCTAAGGCAGAAATAATGGTACGTGCTTAAACTTCAAAGGGTTTGCCTAGTCAGACGAGGACTGTATGCTGGGTAAAAGTAAATAGATAGGAAAGAGACCAATAAGAACAGTAATTAAATAAAGTATGTAGCTCAAATATCTAATTATGATATTTGCCTTAAAAAATCTACCTGGGATTTCTGTTTAGTTATCTATTAATATGATTTTAGAGACATGAGAAAGACTCCTGTGACAATCTATCCAGCTTACCACCCATAAAATCTGACACATATACTTGTATTATAACATGTCTCACTGTGTCCAGTGATCTTTTTACCAACCTGTAGCCTGTTAAACAGGACTTTATGGAGGCAGAGGACAGGTCTTGTACTTCCTTGCACTGATCCTTATGATCATTAGGATTCTCTATAAGTGTTTTATGTGAAAAATTAAGTATACCTATATTTAGAGCTTTTGTGCCATTGTGCATGAGATTATAATTATTGTTGTCTAAAACTTTATGTGATTGTAGGATCTTGGATAAGGATTTCTCAGGTTGGGGCTTCGGGGAGGACAAGAACATAAGACACTAGATACTTAAACAATAATGCTGCAAATAAGATGATTTAGCTCAATTCTTTAAAAAGCAGAGCCTGAGGTAAGGATTAAGATGCTATTATTTTATTTAGAAGATGCAAGCCCACTGTAATGAAAATGAAAAACAGAAGCAAAGCAAGGAAGTTGCAGATAAATTTAATGCCTTATGTTACAACACTGGTCACCATTGCATGATGAGTCACTAAGATACTGCCAGTTGGATAGTGCATGTGTTCACTCAACACATAGAACTTGTTCGGAAATGTGATAAGAATGAATCATTCCTAGGAGAGGGAAAGGAGGAGAAATGTGTCTTCCCAGCTTTCTCCCATCTCACGTTACCCATTGGTCAAATCTTATGACGAATGTTTTATCCCTATACTGACAGCTTATATAATCTGGCTTGTCGGTACCATTCAGAAAGT
This sequence comes from Callithrix jacchus, assembly GCF_049354715.1. NCBI lineage: Eukaryota > Metazoa > Chordata > Mammalia > Primates > Cebidae > Callithrix > Callithrix jacchus. Next base: position 118,872,933 of record NC_133503.1, on the reverse strand, counting down.
AAGACCCTTTGTATTATGGATTATTGCATCCAACTCCAAAGGTAAACCAGTGACCTAATATGAATACACACCTGACCAGGAGAGAAAAAACAAAGGTGGTCAGGAGAACGTGAGAAAGCACATAAAGTTTGTTTCCTAAAACATAAGAGATGTGGAGATTAAGGAAGTTGGGAGCATTGAAAACTGCAGTTGCAGGGTGATAAAAGTGATACTCTTTTGCTGTATTGGTCAGGTCAGAGGTTGCTATGCAAAACAAATGCACCCCAAATTACAGTGGTTTAAATCACAGAGAGTTTATTTATTGCTTATGTCTCAGTTAAGCATGGGTTGAGGGGACTCACATTCCTTTGACTTAGTGACTCTGCCATTTCTAGGATTCCTAGGATCCAAAATGCCTCCTCTGCATCTGGCTGATAGGTCAGGGAAAATAATGAGAGCATGAGGCGGGGGCTGCCTTGGGAATTTTTATCTGCCTTATTTGTGAAACATCACACAGCCCCACCTAACGGCAGGGGAGAGTGAGGAATATAGTCCGCTGGTATGCCAAGAAGGAAGAAAGGAGGGCTTGTGAACAGTTAGTAGTTTGTGTCAGATATCCTAACCATGTTATGTTAAGTTTTTGCTATGTGAGAGTATTTCATAGTAGTGATAAACTTTGATCTTTAATCTATGTAAGTATTGCAGTAAAAACTCATTTTAATCAGATGCCACTGTTTTGCACTCTGCATCAAATTTTTCATGTTTTAAAAAAGTTTTCCTGTAACATCACCATCTTGCTTCTGCTTTTTCAGGAAAAGAAACAACTTGAGAATCAATTCTACTCTAGCTTCCAAGGCAAACATTAACCTTAGTTAGATTATTTATATGACAATCTGTGGAGGTACTTACTGCATCAGCTCTCCAGACTCACAGAAGCTGGGCTTCCCAAATGAAATTACTGCTTTCCAATGCCTGGATTCATAATCCTTGCAAGATAATTTAGCAAACTTTATATAAGCTGTACCCTATGAGACTTTTCACAGTCACTGCACTCTTTGATAATTTCGTCCCTAACTTTTCTCTCAATGAAAAGGCAATTTACTGACTTTCACCAAGAAAATTACCTTTCTTATCCTCTGTCATTGCCTGTAAAAGACAGCTGGAAGCAAAATGGTGAGGCAATTAATAATGTTCTCCTTAATTTCTCTCTTCACAGAATCCTGGTACAACAACTGCCTGTAAACACTTGCCAAGTCTGCGATCAAGCTACTAATTTAAGTAGTCACAATAGGAGGTGTCTTCACTATAAAAAGTATAAAAGTTTTGAGTATATTTACTGTGAGAATGCTTTGCAAAGACTTCACTAAAAAGTATTTCACATTGTAATAGTCTTGGAGCATGAGTCACCAGGCAATAATCAAACTGTCTTTTTGAATCAGAATGAAGACCATCAATTTCAGGTTAGTTATGTCATGAATGGAATGAGGGAGAGATACCATAGCCCTCTTTTCAGAGACAATCAGTATGATAAGTTCCTGATACCTCTGGGACACTGTAATCCTTGGCATGGGTTACATCCATGTTCTCAAAAAGGAGTTCGCATTATTTTTGCAGAATGTACATATGGGTCTTATATTAAAGTCTGTTCTACTGTGGAGATACATCCTGAAGTTCAGCATAAATACACTGATTTTCAAAAACCTAGGAATTATCCTGCCTACACTTTTTATTACCTGGAAATATTATTTCAAATAATTGGATCTTGGTTTCCTCATTTGTAAAATGAGGAATATTGTTTTTTACCCCATAAGGATATTAAAAAGATTAAATAAGATAACATATGTGAGAATGATGACCCGAGTGTCTGGCATAGATATTTTGCCATAAAAGTATTGAAATGATATTGAAGTTTGCTATTGTTGATGCTGATTGACTGCCTATTTAACTGCATTTGTTCTCTCTGGTCTTCTCTGGGATTGCCATCAAGAGTTTTAAAATTGATCCTTGGTCTGAACAGAGGGACAGAAATTCATATTCCTGATCTGAACTTGTAGACATAGGATAGATCCAAGTTTTTGAAGATGTTCCCATCTCTAAATGACTTCTTTCCTAATTGTGTTTGCGTATTATATTCTGATCTCCTGATCCTGTTCCTCACTGTGGCTGCTAAATTCTAAAATCTCTAATATTGGAATCCTCCCTTATCTGCACAGGATATATTCCAAAACCCTCAGTGGATGCCTGAAGCTGTACCAAACCCTATACATACTATAATTTTTCCTGTATATGTGTACCTAAGATAAAGTTTAATTTATAAATAAGAAACAGTAAGAGGTTAACATAGTAACTCATAATAAAATAAAACAATTATAACAACATATTGCAATAAAAATTTGTTAATGCGGTCTCTCTCTCTCTCTCTCTCTTAAAATACTTCAGTGTTTTTGGACTGTGGTTGACTGTGGGTAACTGAAACCACAGAAAGTAAAATCATGGATAAGTTGGGAATGCTGTATAACTGATTCTTCAAATTCTCTAAACCCCTGTTTGAATCTCACTAGGAAATTTAAAAACAACTTTCCTTGCAAAAATGAAAGCACAACTAATAATGAAGCCAAAATAAAATAAAGGGTATGCAGCCCAGTCCTGAGCTATAGATAAGCAAGGCATCTAATTTTAATCTGATGTGAAATGATACTGGCCCATAAAGATCCTCTTATGGATATTTTATTGATCACTTTGAAACTAGTGTTCTTGCTGCTTATTTTTCCTCTTGATGAGTAAAGAAGCAAAAATAATCACATGCTATGGCTTTGTGAGGAACTTTAAGGGAAAGTAAAACATGAGTTCTTCTCATTCTTTCCTTCTAGGTTCTAATTCTTTTCACATTTAACTGGGGAATCAGTGAAATTCTGCCCTTTTCACTCTACATAAATGTAGGATACGTGGTGAAAACAGAACACCATGATGAGAGACTCCAGACCTAGTTTATTTAATTAGCGTTTTCTCTTTGGCAAAGCCTTAAATCTCTGTTTCCCAGTTTTCTCACTTATTAAATGGAGTAAGTAATAGCTTCCTTACATATCTGGGATATTTGAGAATTAGATAAAATGATGAACGTCAGAATTCTTTCGTAAAAAGCAAAATGTTATTTTTAAACAAATATAAAATGTTGCAAATAAGTGATACTCTCCCCCTCTCTTTTATACTAATGCTAACATATTCAATTATAAATATCAGCATAACTTAATTTTATAAAACTTAATATAAAAAAGTCTTATGGAAAATGCACATTATTTTTTCTCACTGTATTCGTCCATGACACTTGTCAAATTATCATCTCGGTACAACTTTAACTTATTAACCAGGTACATTGTAATTCTTCGTCAATGTGCTTACTGTGGAAATTTACTTGGAGCAATTTGATAAAGAGCTGTGTTAATTCAATTATTGAATTTCATGCTTTATATTTAAAGTCTATAAACAAAAATTACAAAAAAGTACTTAAGTTATTACATTACTTTAATGCTTTGAATAGCATTTATACTTGAGATTGGTAGGCAGCATATTTAAGTGATGTGCTCATGAAAGTGAAATATTTAAAACAGCTTATGAAAATCTCCCATCTGGCAGTTACAATTGATCAGAAATCTACTCTTCAGCATTATTTTGGAAATAGCATGCTTTTTTAATTAAAGCTGTTCATTCGATTTATTAATGTAAGTGAAACCTCCCATCTGATCAGGTTTAACTTGAGAAAGTGGTTTTCTAAAACCCCTTTTATGAATTGAATGATACAATTTTCAATAAAGAATAGTTATAAAAGATGTCAGACATTTATTTGCTATTAATCTTTTTTGTACTTAATTTCATAATTGAACTATGAACATGCTTGCTTAAAAATATTTGATGAATTCATGGTCTTAATTCTTTTATTATTATAAATCTAAGTGAGGTACAAAAGCTCTAAAATAAAAATATTTAATAGATCATGTTAAGGGATGCTTAATGTTAGTTAAGTTAAATTCAGTTTTAATGGACAAGATATAAGCAGATTATTAAGGTTAAAATTTCTCACAGCGAGAAATAAAAGCAAATTATCACATGCTTTTATTCAGTTGCTATGTTCATTAAATATATTATCTAAATTAATTCTTTTAAGAATCCTGTTTCTGGCCGGGCACGGTGGCTCAAGCCTGTAATCCCAGCACTTTGGGAGGCCGAGACGGGTGGATCACGAGGTCGAGAGATCGAGACCATCCTGGTCAACATGGTGAAACCCTGTCTCTACTAAAAATACAAAAAATTAGCTGGGCACGGTGGTGTGTGCCTGTAATCCCAGCTACTCGGGAGGCTGAGGCAGGAGAATTGCCTGAACCCAGGAGGCTGAGGTTGCGGTGAGCCGAGATCGCGCCATTGCACTCCAGCCTGGGTAACAAGAGCAAAAACTCCGTCTCAAAAAAAAAAAAAAAAAAAAAAAAAAAAGAATCCTGTTTCTCAGCAAAAGGATTTCAGATCAGGTAGCTGGACTTTAAATCATAAGCATTTCATCCCTGCCCTGCTTGTCCTGGCAAGAGAGGATTATAATGACGTCTCTATTGGATTCTCTCCAGGAAGTTCAGTACCTGGATTAGATGCCATGATAATGCCCAGGCATGGTTGCTTGTCAAATGGATTATTAAGGCTATGAAATAATACCTTATAAAAATGGGAAACAAGTTGTTTTCAACATCTTAACTGTTCTGGGTAAATGTCTATATCCTTCATGTTTGGCACTGTTAAACATCATGCCAACCATCGTAGATCACAAAGTAGCTAATTTCTCTGTGTGTTCAGGTACACTATATTATTTCTGATGTGTTAATAGTAATGTCTGTCATTTCTTAGTGAATTTTTGAAAGACATAGAAAGTTTATTTGTAATTGAGACCTCTAGATTTTAGAATGAAAGTAAACAGGCATGGAAGATATTTCTGCAACTCACTTAGTGGTTAATTGAAGCAAAGCAGTTCACCAGTAACTGAAAGTCAATGGTTTAATTATTGTCAGCCTTCTTGAATGATTATATTTTATATAAATATAAAAATATAAAACACATGAACACATTATACATAATTATATAATATTATATAAATATAATGTACATATACACATATTGACATAATCGTTGAAGAACTTACAGTTAAGTCCAAAGCCATGAACTTGATGTTTTGCTGTTGTTATTAGATTATTAGCCTCATTTCACAGGGTTTGGGCTAAATGCGTTTGGAAGATCTTTCAGGTTATACCTCTCCTTATAAATAAATATACAGTCATCAGGTCCACATTATCTATATCTTCCATTGGCACTTATATAATTATAGATATTTTCTACTGTTCAAGTTTTCCAGTGTGCTTTTTTCATACATAATCAATAGTCATGTTCCCCAGCATGGGAGCAAAAAAAGTTGAAAAC